>NC_143555.1:36265000-36375000 GCF_054136105.1 Typopeltis vanoorti
GCCATGATTTTCTTGGTGGATTGAGTGACCTTGGCTTTTCTTAGTGGTGCTTCATCTGGTTTGCCCCACTCCATGGATTCCCTTTAGGAAAGAAGACCATGGTTTCATCCCCAGTGACAATGGATTCCAGCACTTCTCTCTGATTCCCTTGGCAAAGCTCTAAAAACTTGCGGGAACTGGTCACACGATGCTCCTTCTGAATTGAAGAGAGAAGTCGGGGCACCCACCTTGCACTAATCTTCATCGTGTGAAGCTTCTTGTGAATGATGCGAAAGACAGTTGTTATAGAAAGCCCCAACCTTGCTGAGATTTCTGTGAGTTTCAGCCGTCTGTCATTGAGCAGTTCCTCCTCAACAAAAAATACATTTTCCTCACTCATCACTTCCATAGGCCAACCATCACAAGGATCATCTCCAATGTTCTCTTAGCCCATTCCTTCATGGTGGAACATGAAGAAGCTTCCCCATAAACACCATCCAATTGCTATTTGATAACACTTGGAGAAAGTCCTTTGGTGAAAACCTTTACCACAGTGAGGTACTCAAATTTTTAACATTACAACCACTTAGTGTGCTACATATTAGTCAAACAAGTGCCACATATTAGTCAAATGAGTGCCTCCAACTGAATGATGCAGGTAGAGAGTTGAAACTGGCACACTAACCTCCCCATAGATGGTGCTATCTGTTGCATGATGTTTTAAAATTGATGTGAATTTTGTATGTCAGGCCGGAATCTTTTGGAACCTATCTTGTACATATAATTGAGACATGATATAATTGAAAGGGAGATGGTAAATTCCGTTTTATTTTATAGCCGGGTGCAAAACTCAGA
The DNA here is from genome assembly GCF_054136105.1 of Typopeltis vanoorti. Classification (NCBI taxonomy): domain Eukaryota; kingdom Metazoa; phylum Arthropoda; class Arachnida; order Uropygi; family Thelyphonidae; genus Typopeltis; species Typopeltis vanoorti. The sequence goes on from NC_143555.1 coordinate 36,265,835, forward strand.
TCGAAATCCATCAAAGTCCTAGAGTTTCATGCCGAAAAAACTATCGGTGAGCCCAAGAGTAAGTAATCCCTTGGGTAGTACGATAGCTTTTTCGGCATGAAACTCTAGGACTTTGATGGATTTCGATTCTGTTGGATTTTGCAAAGGAGTTTTACAGAATATCACATGGAACTTTGTTATGCAAATTAGAACAAATGGGGATAGATATGACACTGGTTATGTAGATAAGAAGGTAGCTGCTGGTTAGGTATCAAAAAGTTTTTTCTTGTAATCTGATTTTGCCTGATCCTTGTACTGTTAATGAGATTGTTGGTCACCTTTCTCCTTAATATACTCTCCACAGCATTTTCTTTTTCTGAAGCTCATGCTTAATGCTGCTCCTCTTATACGAGGAAACAATCCAGGCGAAAGCTGGTGACTAGTGGTGTGCTGCAAGGTTCATACTAGGACCGCTAGTGTTTAATTTGTACATAAATGATATAGGAAATAGCCTGAAAGGAAATATTCAGTTGTTTGCTGATGATGCAAAATTAGGTAGAGTAATACTGAATCAAAGCAACATGGAGAGCTTGCAGAATGAACTAAATAGACTGTCAGTATTGGCAAAAGATAATGGATGTCAGTTTAATATGAAGAAATGTAAAGGTATTCACTTTGGGATACAAAGATTACAAGTTGTGTACCACATTGATGAACTGTTCTCCAGGAAATAGATGAAACTAGGGATTTAGGAGTGGTGGTGGTGGTAGACAGAGAGTTGAAGTTTAGAGGATATTGTTAAAAAGTTGTTTCTATATGATTTATTCTTAATTTATTTATTTACTTAAGTCTATCCTTTCTTACCTAAAACCTTATTCAATCAAAATCCTACCGGCTGCGCCATTGTTAAAATCGATGTTTCTATATATGATTTATTCTTAATTTGTTTATTTACTTAAATCTATCCTTTCTTACCTAAAACCTTTTTCAATCAAAATCCTACCGGCTGCTCGATTGTTATATATTTACCTTTCGTTATTTATTCTTTCTTCTCTTACTTTAATCTTATTCTTATATCTAGGATTGTTTCCTCTTCGGATACAGGCGAATTTATATTTTGCTGCGCCAGCCAGTATCCTATAGTAGAAAAGATCCTTACTCAGGGAGACAATACTAGATTATTAGCTTTCTTACACAATATCTTATTTAAACTGCCATATAGATTCAGATTATTGCAGTCGTGACCTAAATCTATTATTATATTCACTCTCTAAATCCTTCCTGCCAAAATAGGTTCTATTTTTATAAGTGGTAATTTGGAATCATAATCAGGCATGACTCAGGTTCAGGTAAATATGACATGTTTATTGGAATATCTAAAACACAATACAGAATTCATACACTCCATTATGCTCAATACTAAATAAAACTCGAATTAAGAGGTTAACGCTTTCTAAATTAATTAAATCTTATAAAGCATTTTAAACACAGTAACTGCATATTGGGATATAGATAGCAAATGATATGAAGTTAAGCTAAATTCTTTTCAGTAGTATTACTTGTAAGAGAAAACTAACAAACATTCTATGTCACTGAGATGCTAAATTCTACTATTCTTATCGCATTAAATTAATCCTATCACATACAAAATTACAAAAGATCTCTTCCAAACAATTCTTCTTACTCTCAAAGGAGGTTAACTTTCAAATTTGAGACTGTCCACAGAGTTCTTTAGAATACAGTTCTTAATTTCACATTCGTAAACAAACTTCTTTCTTCTAATGAACTTTCACACAAAATTAGAGTAATTGCACCTTACCGAGCTTTTTCCATGTCGTTCTGCACCACGTGTACGTCTGGATACTTCTCATCTATTGGCTGTCCATACGCCAACGTAGGGGTTACGCCATCTTCATTATTTCTGCCGAAAACGGACTCAATCATTGCATTTTAGGAACATTTCGATGGGACTTTTCAGCAACGGCTTGATTCTGCTAGGACTGGAAATTTTACCTTCAGCTTTGCATAGAATCCTACTTCATTTTAAGAACGCTCACAGTCCGACATCTTATCACACACTTCACCCCCCCTTACGCTAAACTGCCTGCTAACTGCCGAACCACCAAAACAGGGAAACGTTACGACCAGAGAGAGTCTTCCGATACAGGCTCAGCCCCTTATATTCTTCTCCTAAGCTATAGTCTAGAGCGCCCTCTTTTCTCAGTCCCCTTTTTGCACACGGCCCTTATCTTTTCACCCCTTTGGGCTCATCCTTCGCCTTTACGATGCTGTTATACTTGGATTCACAGAATACATGGCAACGTAATTTTTCGAGTAAGCTATAGCCGCTAGCGTTACGCTGTGCACGTGTAGCTTTATGCCTTCCAGGAATTATTACTTAGCAACTTTTTAGATGACTCACAGTAAATTTTACATAGCTTAAGTGAGGCTTAAATTTAAATCAGATTATCTCTCTTTTTAGCCATACTTAAAAATGAAATCTTAATATAATCACATCCACTTAAATATAAGGCACTTGAAATAAAGAATACAAATTTTACATAAAGTGAAGAAGTTTCACTTTTAATTACAGCTGATGTGCAGGTATTTCTCTTTGTCAACAAGTTTTATATGTTAGATTCCAAATGAATGATTTCTTTCCAAGATTCCTTCATTTAGGATCTAACAATATATTGCTAAGGTTGCTTTACTTGGCTATTGATATATAAAGTGCTTTATAAGGCCTTGAGGAGTCCATAGCTGGATTACTGTGCTCGGATCTGGTCTCCTGGGTTTCTTTGGGGATAAGGAAGTGGTGGAGAGGCAGAGATGAGTAACCAACACTGAGCGGTCTGTGAAACATTCCCTATGAGGATAGATTGAGGGTGTGTGGGCTGCAGAAGTTGGTTGACAGGCAAAAAATAGGGGATAAGATAGAAACATTTAAGTTGCTTAAAGGGTTTTATAGGATTAATGCAGGGGAAATGTTTTAGCACTTGGCTAGAGAGGCAGAACAAGAGGTCATCTCTGAAAGTTGAGTAAAATTGTGTTAGTGGGGGCATGAGGACAGGATTTTTTCACTTGGACAGTTGTGAATGAATGGAATGGGTTGCCATAGTTGTTAACTTTTTCTCTGTTAATGGGTTCAAGGAGAAGTGTGATAGATTGTGTGGATAAATTGAGTCTCCTGCGATGTGTCTTTGAACTCCATGGAGGTGCCCATACAACAATAATAATATTAAAGGTTCCATTAATGCAATAATGTTTTAACAGCTGTTTCTGAGGATACAATAGTTGAATTTTTAAGTGTTCAATCACTTTTTTCTTGGAAATCCTTCATACTGGAAAAGGAAAAATATTGTGAATCTTGAAGATGAACACAGAGAGAAGAAACAATTTTTGGGGATTTTTCTAGATGGTATTAATTAAAGGAAGATGATAAACAGTATTCGAATTTGAAGATTTTATTGTCAAGTCTGAACTTTTTGTATCTCTAAGAATAGGAAATATACAGTTATTCCCAAGATAAAGTAGTTTTCAGCTGAACTGTTTCTGCCAAAGAAATAAAGAAACTGTTTCTTTCAAGAGAGGTCCATGTTTTTGAAAAGTTTAAGAGGCAATGTTCTTTTTAGCTGGTATATTTTTGGGTCCAAAAACCAAATAAGATGTGATTTGTGTTATTGTCTTTTTAGATTTTAAGACATGTTTCTGTTGTTGAAGTTTATTATTATTAAACTATTTTTTGTTTTTGAAAATAGAGGTGTGAAGACTCAATTTACTTAAATATTGTTGTAGTTAAGATTAAAGTCTGAGAATAGAGAGCGAATTGTCATAGCAAATTACATACATCTAGGATCTTACTTGTGTGCATTAGATTTCAGTACAGAAATCTGATACCTCTTGCATAGGTGCAGTAGAGAGAATTTAATAGTTTAAAACATTCACAATGCAGCATCCAACAACAGGATTTAATAAATAAATAATAAATGAAATTTTTTACAAACAATAAAAAGTTTTAAAACCTTCTAAAAACCAACCTTTTGCTGTTTGCCCAAACCTTGACAAAGACAAAAATAACAGGATCCTTGTTTAAGTTGGTGACTCCCCAGCTAGCATGAAATTCTATCATTTGTATTATCATCATTTTTTTATTTTTTTGGTTTAAGACAATAAGAATACAGTTCAGTTAGCTAAATTCTAAATTGTCAGCCCATTCAGTGGTTCATCATGTGTACCCCAGTAATAGGTATCCAGATAGATATCTACTAATGGGACGTACTATGAGAAGATGAGGATGGGACATTAAGTCAGAAACAAAGGCCAGTTCTCTGCATTCTTTAAAAGGCTACATGGATGTCTCCTCCAAGTTATTCAGTTTTGACTCTTTAACATCCCAATTGGCTTTCATCTCAGCAAATAACTAGTTATAACTATCTGAAATTCACAGTATTGTAATAATATGGTAATAAACCATAATGTTACTGGTACATGAGAAATATGACTACTGATATCTAGCTAATATAGATGAGGCCATTTTTTTTTTTTTAAATACAGTAACCTACTGTTTATCCGACCTTTATTATCAGAAAAACAAGTTTCGATGACTAGGATTAGGAGGATCAGATAACTGAAGTACAATTACTGACAAGGGTCAGTTAAATGAAGGCAATTGTTTTGAAAGCCAGATTACTGTATATAAACCTCATCATACACATGATGCTGTATGTAGGTAAGCACTCAAGAAGAAAGACTATATGTGTGTGTGTGTGTGTGTGTGTGTGTGTGCACGCATGTTTCTGAATGAATGGACATTATAGTGCTTATGAAAAACTAAGCACAGGAAACCATTCCAAAGCACAAAGTTAGATGAAATGAAAAAGGATAGAAGTTGGTTCAGTATATAAGAAGCAGAGTGAAGAAATGACTAACAGTTACTCATGTGTTTACAGATTTAAATAAAACTGGATCAATGGTGGCAGTCAGTTCATAAGAACCAGTAACAATGAAAATACCTACAGAAGAGGTTAAGGCAGACAGAGGAGGTCTGAAAATGAGACTGAAATGATTCTCTGAGATGAGTCTTATTATCCTGAATGGCCTTTCTGGATAGACTAGACTTTTTAGGCAGGTTTTTGGTGCACTACCCCAAATGCGATAACAGCATTCAAGGTAGAGCACACTGGGAATTTATATAATTAGAAGATGGAAATTGAAATGGAAAGAAAACCTAGTTTGGAGGCAGAGGAGGATATGATGTACATATGCCAGAAAGGTTACAGGTGTAAGTCCATAATGGAATATCTGTTCTCCACAGCAAATAGTTACATCTGTTTCAGATAATGATATTTCAATACTCTCATACTGGATTAGAACCCAAGCAATAGAAGGCAAATCAAAAAAAAAAAAAAAAAAAAACAGGAAACCAGACAAATCCAATAATAAGGGGAACTGTACATACAGAAAAGTAAGAAAAAAAATGAAATGGAGAAACAAACCAAAGATTTGTATACTTCATCACAATTGGCAAGTTTCATAGCCTTTCACACAAAAAAAGGCAACAGCTATATGAGTGTGTCCTCAAAGAGCCAGAATTAATTACAGTCCACATAGCCCCTCTAATACTAGAGAGAGAGAGAGAGAGAGAGAGAAGAGATACTACACTTGGAAAAATTAATGGACATAAAAAGAGCATGCAAAGAGAGTGAAAGCAAATTCTCTAACCCTTGGATTATCCCATCCGCTCCAATTGCCAAATTCTTATCCAGGTTATGCAACAGCTCTAGTACCTCCTTTTTGTGCACCTCCACTCTTGATGCAACATAGTGGTAGCTTTATTGAATGCAACCAGTACCAAAAGAAGATGAGGTAGATCAAATAAGATCTACTAACCTGGTGTATGGAACATAGTGCAGCATAGCAACATATCTACCACTACGTTGTATCAAGAGTGGAGGTGCATGAAAAGGAGGTACTAGAGCTGTTGCATAACCTGGATAAGAATTCGGCAATTGGAACAGATAGGATAATCTGAGGTACAGTACCTCAGATTATCTTTTTACCTTGTTATTACAAACTCCTTTGTAATAACAAGGAAGAACTAGGATAAATCCTTAACAAAGTTAATGAGATCAGTAAGAACAGAGGACTTCAACTAAATCCTAGCAAGACAAACATTATGGCTCTCAAAGGAAATAGAGACAGGGAAGCTCCTGAGAAACATGTGTACCTTGACAGAGAAAGAAGTTAGCAAGTTCAAATACCTGGGACCAATTATTAATGTGAGCTGCTGTTCAGAAGAAAACTAAAAATGGCTAAAATATTCAGGGACTTGTCTGAAATCTGGAAGGATGGATCTATATCCAGAAGAACAAAGCTGAGTATACAGTTTACAACACTGACAGTTTCTTGGATGCTGTCACCTTTCAAATGGTATCCTACAAACATGCCTTTTATGAAGTCCATCAGATCATGTGCCCCTTGCCCATGTCAATTAGCAACTTCGAATGAACAGTACACCCAGTGGTGAGCTATGGAAATTTTTAAAAAGGCCTCGCATCGTCAAGCAAAAAAAAAAAATCACCGTATTTCACACAAAAACTTTTATTAATATAGCTTGTGTACAAATTCAAATCAAAAAGTATGAGAGGAGAATCAACCTCTAAAGGCTATCATTTTTAAAAAAATATTTCATGATCTAAACATGAAATATTTGCACACAATCAACTGTGTTAATTTATCTTACATAAGAAAAACATTTTTTAACTATCAAAATATAATAAGAATGAAATCTTTTATAATCTTTTATGAAACATTTCATTGGCTACTGGTTTTAACGTAAGATTGGCTACCAGAAAGGAGAAGGGTAAAAATAGCGCATGCACTTATTTTATTTTCAAACTTGGGCACATTTGTAATAGAGGAGTTGAAACAATAATTTCAAATAATCTATACACTGCCGAATAGAGTAATTTTTGCTAGGTTACCGTATAAGTTTTTTGCTTAATATGTTAAAAAAAAATTTTTTTTTTGAAAAAATAAAGTAAACAAGAACAACAAGGGGCTCACAAATTTAAGAAAAATTTAACAAAGGGCTCATGCAAGCCCCCCTTATAGCTCACCAATGAGTACACCACATAACCATAACATCATGTATACTGGCTTTCAGCATAAGTGCCACCTGGTATGTGGAATATATGTTAACTGTAAAATAATGAGGAGAAATCATATTTTAACTTTGTGTATGGCTTATGTGAATCAAACATTCTTCTTAGTAATTTCATTTTTTTTAATAATGCTATATTACTATTCATGTTCAGGGCAAGTAACAGTAGATGACCACTCAAGAATTTTATTATTGAGAGTTGCTTTATGTAATATATATAAGTAGAATAGAGAATAAATGCTTACTACAAAGCATAAAACTTAAAGAGTAGAAAGAGAGATAATGCAAGGTAAAATGAGGCTGATGGAAATAAGCCAAATAGAAAGAGGCTAAAGCAAAGCATGCTTGGCACGCTCCTACAGCTACCATGATAACTGTTTTCTACGAATTCTATTGTTTTCGAATCAAGCAGTTATCCACCATGCCACTTGTTACTGGTAAGTTGAGAATTACAATAATGTATATTAAAAAGTTATATATATATGTATATACACACACACACACACACATATATACATACACACACAGTGTGCCTGTTAAATATGAGATTGATATTTTACAGGACAGCCCTTTGAATAAAAGTAACAAACATATTTAGTTTTGACTACTAAAGTGGTAACAATTGCAGATGCAATGTTCGGGTTAGGTGATGCAGCAGTTTTCATATGGCAACCATTGAAGTAAGAATGTGTGAGTGGAGTGTGTCAGAAGTTGCACCATGGAGCTGCGATAAAATTTTACTATAAATTAGGAAAACTGCTATAGAAGTGTATACTAAAACCCAAAAATGGTCTTTACGTGATGACTGAGCCATGCAGAGGTGTTCCACTGGCTTTCAATGTTTAAAGAGGCAAGGGAGTCCCTGGAGGATGTCAAGACAATGGTCATTGTTTTTTTTTTGTTTTTTTCTGAAGCTGCTGGAATTATTCATAGTGAATTTGTTCCTGAAAGTACCACAGTGAATGGTCAGTATTATTTAGGAGTAATACAATGTGTCAGGGAAAAAACATTCCACAACAACAATTGGTTTCTGTTGCATGGCAATGCACTGTTCACTGCCTGTGAAACAATTTATGGCTTCGAAGGCGATCTGGTCGAACATCACCACCTCCATTTGCCAGATTTTACTCCCGCAGACATTTACCTCTCTTGTCTTGAAAGGGGAGCACTTCAGCAACATTGAGGACATCCAAGTATCCCAAACACTGAAGGAGGTTCCTCATTCAGGACTTCCACTGTGGCTTTCAACACCTGTACGACAGATGTAAACATTGTGTGGAGTTGGAGAGAGAGATTACCTCGAATCTGTGTAATTGACAATTTCAATATATAGTTCTTTGTTTTGATATAATAATTGTTCTCATTACTTAACGAGCACACTGTGTATATATATTCTTCAACTGTATTCACATGAAAATGCATAAATCAAACATCAATAATTAAGAAATTCTTTAACATAACTTTTTAATAAACTCCAGGTATGTAAATCATAATTTCTTAGCATATGATTTTTAAGAATAAGAGCATGAAATGAAATAATCTGAAATAGCATGTTTGGAATTTTAATTTAATTTTAAAATTCTACTTAATATTGCAGGTTAGATAGTTATAAAGCAGATGGTTATCAGTAGCACTCTACTTGTTTAGGGCTAACTAAATACAAAAAAAAATATCTTCTTTATTCGAACAGCACTCCAGGCCCATGAGGTTCTCAAACCTTTTGGTGCACACACTACTCTTTCTGTTTGGTGCAGATGTACTCATTTCATCTGCTCTATTTCATCTACCTACTTCACCTCCACCTGCTCAACATCACAAAAAACTTAAGAGAATAAATAGGAAACACAGTGTTGCTTTTTATATCATACTTCATAAGAAATTATATTCTTGTTTGAATCCTATACCCAAGTGTAAGAATAAGAGTGAAGTAATTTCACAACTAGTCTACTTGTATACAGATGCTGCCAACTTCACATCAATTGTCTTCAGATCCCTTAGTGCAAAAAATTTTAGGAGGAGCCACTACCCAGACTGGTTTTGACCTTTACTGAGGTCTCATCAGCAAGAGACAGACCCAAGAAGATACCAAGGTCAAATCAATGCTGAAGTCACATTTTCCAAATACAAGTAAAATTTTTACAAGGTCTGGGTAGTGATTCTTTCCATAATGACTTTGCATTGTAGGATACTAAGGCAATTTGATGTGAAGTCAACAAACAGCCTCTGTGTACAAGTAGACTAGTCGAAGATTATAACAAGAATATAATTTCTTGTCAAGTATAATATGTATTGTAACCAAGCAGAAAAACTTTCCACACGGTTCTGCTTTTGATGAGATACTCTCTCATTAAATGTTGTCCACTTCAAAAGGCTTTGATTTCGTGTCAGTTTCCATATTGAACTGGTTTCTCTTCATTGTTTTCAAATCCAAACGTGTTGAAAATCCAATCAAACAGATAAAAAAATTTTTTAAATGGTTTCACAAACTAAGATGTGCCAAAATTAGCAGTCAAAGTGTTAAAGCTGTGGAAAAACTAACATTTCTCAAATCACAATCAAAAGCACAATTTAACTCAGTAAACTAGAATTGTTGGTGCTATCATGTTCCAACACACACTCACCCAGCCATGAAGTGTCCACACAAAAGAATAGACCAGACTTCTTACAAGATGACATTAGAAATCTAACTGATTGTAGCATACATGGTTTTGAAAATCAAATATATGTAACTGCATTTTTATCTATTGAATAATAAGTCTAATGGCCTAAAATGAGACTAGATGTATTAAAAAGCACATTATAGTGATTTACAATCCAACTCTTCATAGCTCTTAACACTGAAAGAAGGGTTTTATTCCCTACATCACTGGTATTTCAGAACCAATCCCAAGAATTCTGAGAAAATACAGTTTCTGCTTGCTGTTTTCTTTACTGTCAACAAACTGCCCATCTTGTTACCATCCATTGTATCACCTTCAAATTACCAAATGCCATTGAATGCCACATTTTGGACAAACTGAACAATCAACTGAGAAGAGACTTCGAGAACACCAATACTACCATCTGCTACTAAAAGAAATCCCATAACTTAGATCTTGTGCAATACAGAGTCAACATGAGACCAAATCTACATCAGACTATCCTCTGGTCAAGACATTTCTCCACAGGTTCTATTATATTGTCCAAACCAAAACAACTATATATCTTTGCTGAATGCTCAGGAGATTTTTATTAGCAACAACTTGTAAAGAATTTTTTTTTTCTTTTTTTTTTTGAACAATATTCTATCGTTAATTTCATAGTTTGTGGTACACCACAAATATGAAATTTACTGTTGTTTTTTGTTTGTTTGTTTTTTCAAATTTTTACATTTCACAGATGACAGTCTGCTATTATTAGACTGAAATATCTGATTTATTCTGATAATTATTATTAACTACCCTTGTGTTTCATATAGCCAAACATAGTTCTATGAAAATCAGACATAATAAATTTAGTTAAATCCTTTATCCCAGTGAGAGCAAACAAAGTTTGCACCTGAAAATATTTTCAAGACTGAATATAGTGTTGTACTATCTTACCTAGGTAAGTAGTACAACACCAGGCAACTCGTAACAAAGGTAGAGCAAGCTACCAACACTCCTATCCCAGTATCTCCCATAATGCAAAACACATCTCTCCTTGTGGATATTTATACTGTTATGCATTAAGGGATTGGTCACTACCCAGACTAGTTTCGACCTTTATTGAGGTCTCTTCAGTGGGAGCCAGGCCCAGAGTTGGAGATACCAGGCAGAAGCAGCAGCAAGGGATAAACTGGGATAAAGGATTAAACTAAATTTATTATAGTCTAACCTAGTGAAAAATAAACTTTCAACGAAAATCAGACATGCTGTGCACAAAATAATTCCGTAAATGGGTAATCCAGTTCTGATAACAGAACTATGCAGATACAAACAAGCAATATATCATACATACTAGTTTTTTATTCCAAATTTCCAATATTTATTTCTTAGTGAGTAACAATCTTTAAAATTATAATCCATACTATATCTAAAGTACCTGGTCACTGTCTGTATCCATATCATCATCATCACTCAGTGCATCCAGGGAGTAAGACACAACAGACTGTACAGACTGATTTGAAGCATTCTGGGAAGATGATGCTTCTTCATGAAAAGCAGCAGCAACATGAGTGGCTGCTTCAGCTAATGATGGATGCATCTCAACAACTCTGTTAAAATAGCATATCAATATCAATATCAACAACCCTGTCAATACAGTGTATTCATTACAATATCAGTGTTGTGTTTACAACTGTTTAATTTTTTATTCCCTCCCCAACAGAATAAGTAACTGATTATTAAATTATATTTAAAGTATTAAATAAATAAAATAGTTTTATCATACTTATTTTAATAATATTTGCAATATAACTTTATAAATTACTTTCTTTGTAAGTGGAGGTTTCTGTGGTTCATAAGGCATATTCCGGTAATTGGACCACATTTTTTTTATTAAGCTAAAAGCACAATAAAGAAATAAAACCCGACAAGTTTCATAAGTCATTTGACTTACATCTTCAGGGGTAAAAGGTAACTTAAAGTTTAAAACAACAAAAAAGACAAATTATTCAAAAATAGTTCATACTATACAGTTGTAGTCGTCTGACTGTTCATAAAATTAAAAAATCAGAATGCAGATTCAAAGCAGTGCTAAGTTTAAACAATGCTGGATGATGCCACGTTCTGTTCTTCACGTTCATAATGTCCAAGGTCTGACTGAGGTATATTTTTTATCAAAGCTGACCAAACTTGGTGTAGAATTAAGCCTTGGTTTTTATTGCATTGTGTTGGAATTCTAAGCATGTTTGCAGCTTCTTTAAATTTCCTTATGTAACAATTTTTTTCTATGTAAGACATGTTTGTTTTCTGCCAGACTACATTGTGGTCAGTGGAAGTGGTATGGAAAGTTAGACCTGATTTGTATTCTCTTCTGTTTTGCACATCCTTTTGGTGTTCGTTCATGTGTATTTCCCCAGATCTTCCTGTCTGTCCTATGTAGCAGATGCTGCAAGAACAATAAATTTTATAAACACCTGGTTTTTTTTAAAGGATGATGTGGAGGTTTCGGGGGATATAGAGATCTTGAAATTTTTTCCAGTGGCAGAAAGGCTACTTTGATGTTATGTTTGTTTAGTAATTTAGCCATCTTGTCTGTATTTTTCTTGACATATGGAAGCATGATAATGTTTTTGAAATCTTGTTTCTGTGAGATGCTTGTAGGAGGTGTGTGGAGGATTTTTTTGATAGTCTTGGGTTCATACCATTTTTTTTTTGAGGAGATGTGTTAAATATTCCAATTCTTCATTTCTCTGTTTTTTTGTACTGGAAATACTATAAGCTTTGTCCCTCAGGGTTTTTATTAGACCTATTTTTTGCAAAGGGTGGTGGCGGTGGTGTGGGGCTGCATCAAGAAATCTTCCTGTGTTGGTGGGTTTTCTATATATTGAGAAAAAGTTTATTATCTTTTTCATTGACTTCTAATAGGATGTCAAGAAAAGGAAGTTTTCTAAGTTCTTCTTGTTCTAAAGTAATTTTTATATTCTTATAAAAATTATTCAGGTAATCTTTGAAAGCCATGAGTTCATCTGTGGTTCCTGGCCATATGATGAAAATATCATCTACATAGCGAAGCCAAATTTTTGGTTTTTTATGATAATTGATTAAAGCATTATTTTCAAAATTTTCCATAAATAGGTTAGCTAAAGCCAGAGAGAGGGAAGAGCCCATAGCCAATACTTCTTTTTGTTCCCAAAATTTGTCTTGATACATGAAAAAAGTATTATTTATACAATGTTTATAAAGATCTACGATGTCCGGAGGAAAGAGATTCACAGTTTCGTTTCTTGGAACATTTGTAAATAGGCTGATAACATCCAAACTTCCTAAGATGTCTGAAGGTCCAATGTAAATATCTTTTACCTTCTCAATAAAATGTGAATTTTTTTCCTGTGTGAGGTAAGATCATGTTGGTGAGATGTTTTGCTAAATTAGAGGTCGGAGAGTCTCTTCCATCCACTATCAGTCTTAAGGGAATACCTATCTTATGTATTTTTGGTACACCATTTTTGGAATAATTCTTGGAATAATTTCTCTTTTTTGTTGTTTTAAACATTGTTACCTTTAACCCTGAAGATGTAAGTCAAACAACTTATGAAACTTGTCGGATTTTATTTCTATATTGTGCTTTAGCTTAATAAAAAAAAAAATGTGGTCCAATTACTGGAATGAAATTACTTTCTTTTCTGCATTACTAATATAAAAGAAAATTGTTTCTCAATTTTTAGTATAATCTATGAATGAGGCTTCAATTCTCTTTATAAAAGAAAACAAGAAAACAAAAGGAAAAATAAAATAACTGTGTATTTTCAGATGAGTATTCTACTTTAATAACCACTGATTCATTTGTGATTTAGCAACATTGAATGGCATTTAAGTTACCTTGAATATTCAAGTCCAGGTTGCCAAACCTGTATTTAACAGTTTAATGACAGCAAATTAGTGTTCACTGCTTACAAAGTTTTGTTTAGTGACAGTGTACATTAAAATACAAATCTGATTTAAAAACAATTAAAAAAAATGATACTATTGATAACAATATGTATCATTTTATGATAACAGGGGTGCTTAAGGGTCAAAGATGTATAACTGAGAGGAGACCTCCACATAGCCTTTAAAGGAATGCGGAGAACCGACCAGGGATTCTGACCTAATGTCCAATCCTCACCTTCTTGTGGTGCACCCTGTTGGGTATCTACTTAGATACTGAACGAACGAGGATGGGCTGGCAATTTGGGATTTAGCCGACCAAATTGTATTCTTATTGGTTAAACCAAAATAAAAAATGATGGTACAACATGACAAAATTTCATTCCGGCTGGGGCGTCACCCGATTAAACAAGGCCCCCGTTGTTTTCGCCAGGGAACCAGGGCGAACAGCGAAAAGTCAGCTACTGGAACAAATCTGAAAACAAACCCCAACTCAACATCACCAGAGTTAAAGATCGGTACTATCAACGTAAGAAGCCTGAATGGCAAAGAAATGGAGCTAGCTGAGGAATTAGATAAGTACCAGATCGACATAATAGGGGTGACTGAAACAATAAAGACCAAAACTGGTGAGATCTTTCTGAGCAATAAATACAAAATGTTATATTCAGGCAATAACAATCAAGGAAAAGAAGGAGTAGCCATAGTATTCAACACAAAATACGAGGCTAATCTTCTTGAATGGCAGTCAGTCTCAAGTAGAGTAATGTGGGCAAATATGAGAATGGGGAACTGGACAATGAGACTTATTTGTGCCTATGGTCCCACAGAAGGTTCTACTAAGGTAGAAGTGGAGGAATTTTTTGAGGCTTTAGAAAAAGCAACTGACACAATGAAAAAGGAAAAGTTGGTCCTTGTTGGGGATCTAAATAGTAGAGTAGGAAATGATTGTGAGACATACAAAAATATTTTGGGAAAATTTGGAGAAAAAAGCAAAGCTAATAATAATGGCAAATATCTGTTGCATTTCTGCTCAGGACATGGACTGGTTATTACTAACACCATGTTCCAACATAAAAATGTGCACAAATTCACATGGAGAGAAGAGGCTAGGAATAAGAAAAGTCTCATTGACTATGTTGTTGTTGATAGTGATGTTTTCTCCCTGGTGCAGGACACCAGAGTGTACAGAGGATTTGAAATTGGAAGTGATCACTATTTAGTCTTGAGCAGGATAAAATTGAATTTCATATTGAAAAGAATAACATGTAAGAAAGTTTTAAAGCGAATAAAAGTTGAGCAGCTCTCAGATGTAAACTGTAGACTAAAATACAGAAATATTATTGAAAAGAAAATGAAAGAGTTTGAGAACAGGAATCAAACCTTGGAGATTCAGTGGCAAACTCTGAAGGAAACATTGATTGATTCTGCCAGAGAGGCATGTGGTGAGGTTGTGTGCAAAGATAAAAAAATCAGAACTTCCTGGTGGACACAGGAAGTTAAAGAGGCAGTGAAGGAAAAGAAGAAAGCATATCAAAAGTTCCTGGCAAATAAGGCAGCTTTTACTCTTACAGAATATAGAGACAAATGTAAGAAAGCTAAACAGTGTGTAAAACTAGCTAAACAAAAGTCATGGGAGGACTTTGGCAAGAATATAGAAAATAAATATCAAGAAGGTGGCAAAATATTCTGGAGGTTGTTGAAGAAGCTTAGGAATGGAGGAAAGAGTGCTGTAAAAGGAATTAGAGATGATAAAGGTGAAATGAAAACAGGAGAAAAAGATATCCTTGAAGTATGGAGTAATTACTTTGAAAAACTGCTAAATGAAACACTGACCAGGCATGCAGTCAGGAATACATATCCATACTTGAAGTAGAAAAAGCCATCAAAGGCTTGAAATGTGGAAAGGCAGCAGGAGTAGATGATATTCGACCAGAAATGCTGAAGTATGGTGGTATAAGAGTCTTACAGTGGCTGCACTGCATAGTTCAGAAAGCCTGGACAGAGGGACGAATTCCCGATGATTGGAGTAGAGCTCTCATAGTACCCATATATAAAAAGGGAAATAAAACTGAATGTGAGAATTACAGAGGTATTTCCCTACTGAGTGTTCCTGGCAAGATCTATGCAAGTATACTTGAGAAACGGTTGAGAAGAATTGTGGAAGAAAAGCTTGGTGAAGAACAAGCTGGATTCAGGCCAAATAGAGGCTGTCAGGATCAGATCTTCACTTTACGACAAATAGTCGAGAAAGCATGGGAATATAACAAAGATCTGTATTTAAGTTTTGTCGATTTGGAAAAGGCATATGACAAGGTGCCAAGAGAGAAGCTATTCAATACACTGCAGTTATATGGTGTCAATGGGGCATTATATCAAGCAATACTTAGTCTTTATTTGAGTTGTGAGTCAGCAGTTAGAATTGAAGGAAGTACAGGAAGATGGTTTAATGTTAAATCTGGTGTGAGACAAGGATGCACATTATCCCCTCTGTTATTCATTATCTATATGGATCACATTATGAAGGAATGTGGTATTAAACCTGATATCAAAATTGAAGATGTTAATGTCAGCTCTTTGCTTTATGCGGATGATGTTATACTTCTAAATAAATCCGCTACAAGTCTGCAAGATTCTCTGACTAAATTGAATAGCTGTTGTAATAGATATATTATGAAGGTCAGCAATAAAAAGACAAAGACAATGAAAATAGGCAGAATCATTGAAAATGTCAACTGTGTTGTGAATGGAGAACCTGTGGAACAAGTAAAACATTTCAGCTACTTAGGCACAATTTTTACTGAAGATGGTAAACTAAATATAGAAATAGACAACAGAATCAGCAAAGCTGGTATCGTGGGAAGTCAATTGAATAAATTCATATGGAATAAGAAAGAAATTAGTCGGAACACTAAATTAGCTGTATACAAGACTGTGTTCAAACCAATTTTAACTTATGGATCTGAGAGCTGGGTCAGAAGTAAAACACTTGACCAAAGACTAGAGACCGCAGATATGAGAGTCCTGAGAAAGATTAGAGGCGTGAACAGATGGCATCAATGGCAATATCATATTAAAAATGAGGATATTAGGAAAGAACTTGACATTGTCAGCATCCAGGAATGCGTTAGCAGAGCTAATCTCAGATGGTATGGTCACTTAAATAGAATGGGAGAGGAAAGATTAGCAAAACAAGTGTTCTCTGCCAGGTTGGCAGGAAAACGACCCAGAGGAAGACCGAGATATAGGTGGATTGATACGGTACAAAGTGCCTTAGACGATAGAAATATAAGATCTGATAATGTTGGAGTCTTGACAAGTAACAGACTGATTTGGAGGAAAATTGTAGATAGGAAGTTAGTAATGATGTAATTTTTTCATGTAGTACTGTCATATCCTGTACACCCCTTGAGAGTACATGGCAGGAATTTGATGATGATGACAAAAAGGGAAATAGACACTTTGTTAATACATACAAATAAAACTTTTTGAAAATCAGTAAACATGTAAATAAACTCTAGCTCAGTACTGTCCCAATACTTATTTCAACATAGTACATACATATAGTGGTACTGCCACATTACATAAGACTCAAATCTGACCTTATGTAAAACTTCCCATGCAGTCTATAATAAAGGTTTTTGAGATATGCAAAACCCTTGCATGTCAAAATTTGCAATATATGACAATAACACTACATTATTTGTGAATAGTTGTGATGGACATGATGTTTAGGGCCTCCCTCGATGAGTCTAAGGACTCTTTGGAGTCGCCCATAATAATAATTATAGTGATATAACTGTTAATTGTAACAATACTTGTTAAACATAATTGTTACAACAACACTGCAATACAATATCACTATATTCCCCTCTTTATCATACTTTCTTTTATATGACCACATCTAGAGACTACAGACCATTCCTGCCTTGTTTACATGTTCCACAAACTATGTAAATTGAATTTAATCCATGCAACCCATTAATTATTATTATTACATGACACCTCCAAGGACTCATTGTGGGAGAGCACACTACTCCACTACAACTCATCATCTCACTTACTTAATCCTCCCTCTACACAGCACCACTACTACTACTCTCACCACTAATATATATTGTCTGTAAATTGTGTGTGTTCTTACAGCTGATTTGCCTGTATGCAGGAATGAAAAAAATTATCCCCTATTGCTTACATGTTTAGAGTACATGAAAGCATTAGTGCATTAATGTCTTAAAGGTTATTTCTGTCAGTTTCATTCACAGGAGCATACACAAATTAGATTTTAGTATGTAATTATTACTGCAAAATAATACAATAAAGCATCAAATCTAAACAGTACAGAAATAGCATTTAAATGGGATATGAATTTCATCACCTGGTGTGAGACCACTGTCCTGCTTATTGGAGGGAAATAGAAATGGCATGGAAAAGTTCCTTGTTTGGTCTCTAGAGCAGGTTTCTGGACTATGTAAAAATAAATTAAAAATACAAAATATATATATATATATATAAAATTGATAAAAATAAAAAAATCCTTTGCCCACCTATGGTACAAAATGTGCTATAGGTTTGCTAATAACCTTTCGTGGGTGGGTGGGAACATAAAGATGTTTCATTTGGCTGTTCAACTTTATGTATGAAATTATCAAGAGATGAATGACATCTTTCTTCTATTCATAAAGCTCTTGATAACAGGTTGACAATGGATTTTTAAGAATGAGGCATTAGGATCCATCCTCCTAATTGCTTCAAATGCTTTGTCCATCGTCATATTGACGTTAAAAAGGTCTTTACTGGCATTATCCAGAAATTTACAGCATTAAAAAGCATTAAGTTACAGAAGCATAACATTCAACAATATTGCCTGCACATATAGCAAGAGGAACCTTATGATAAAATTTTTTTCACAGCTTGCTGCAGCACAAAAATCAACTTCAAAATCTTCTAAATATGTAGCAGAACACATTATGCACCTGTACAGAATTTTTTTGAAAGATAATGATTTTTTTTTTTCTTTATAATTTTTTATTTTCCTCTCCAGATGAATTTTTTTGCTTCTAGTCTATCGTCTGGTCATGATTTTACTTGGTTCTCAAGTACACACAAACACTAAATATTACAAGTGTATTAATACAAATACGCAGTAATTTGTTTTGAACAGTAAGCAAGGTGCATGCATGCACTGCATAGGCTGTCTTACCTTGTGGATGACTGCTGTTAGGTGGCAGGCAAGTAATGTGCATGGTAGTAAGTATTTTTATAACTCAAATTTTTTTCACAGCCCTTTCAGGATAATTTGTAAACCCAAATTTACATGTCAAGAACTGTCTGTATTGTGCATAAATTTGAGTGCCTAGGTTTCTTCTGGTGGAAGTGATAGAAAAGATTCAGAGGCAAGTAATCAAATGGTGACTAGTTTATGAAGTGATCCCTCTGAAGATAGACTGAAGGCATGGGGTTACAAAGTTCAACTAAAAGGCAGAAAAGAGAGGAAATGATAGAAACATAAGTTACTAAAGAAGTTTCACAGAGCAGATGTTGAAGAAATTTTCCAGTACATGACTTGATAGAAAGGAAACAAACAATGGAAATCATCCTGGAAGTTGAGGTGATTAGTAAGGGTGTAAAGGATCAGATTTGTTTTTGCTTAGAGAGTGGGAAATGAGTGGTACAGATTGCCAGAGGCAGTCATGTGCTTTATCAGTGGGCTAAGGAGAAGTGGGATATTAATTGTGTCAATAATGGTTTGTGTGTTCTTCCTGTGATGTGTCACTGGTCCATGGAGATATATACATCTGTAATAATAATAATAATAAACTATCCAAAATTCCTAAGCATAGTGCAATTCAAAAGGAAATGCACTATAGCAAACCATTCTTGTGGTCCCTGTGAGTTGGTTAGAGTGAGTCGACTGAAGTGTGATCAATTCTTCCATGAGGTACTGTGTTAAGCAACCTACAGCCTGCTTACCTACAGTTAAGCAGGCTGTAGGTTCCACTGTAACTTCAGTGCCTAATGTGAGATCACCACCTTGATTAAGGAAGACCTAAAGTGACTTGAAAAATGTTCCATGTTGACCACTACAGTGATTCCATTATTTAACCCTCAGAAGACCCATATATTAAATGTGCAATAGATTGCCAAGCTTTTGTAATGAGGGATTGGGATTTAAAAAAAGCAAAAAAAACTTACACTTATAGCACTCTTCTCACCTGTACAAAACAAGTGACAACTAAATGTAAGTCAATACATTTTGCCATATAACAATTATGAGATCAGAAACAGGAAGTGATCACCATTTGCTCAGCCTGGTTGACCATGTGGTTAATTCAAATCAACAGGATACTGATTTGAATCCCAGTGCAGTAATGGATGGCTTTTGAATGTCTTTAGGTGGAAGATGACTTTCATCACCAGGGAGAGACTTCTAGTTGAACTTTGTAACCCCATGCCTTCAGTCTATCTTCAGAGAGATCACTTCATAAACCAGTCACCATTTAATTACTTGCCTCTGAATCTTTTCTATCACTTCCACCGGAAGAAACCTAGGCACCCAAATTTATGCACACAAATTATCAAATCTGTGCATAATTATCCTGAAATCGCAAATTATCCTGAAAGGGCTATGAAAAAAATTCTACCTTGCTTTTTGTAAGGCCAAAGTGAACTGAAAAAGTTCCATGCTCGGTACTTGCAGAGCAGGATTTATAGATTATCTAAGTCCACTCATAGTACAAAACCAATGTACTACACTAACATCCTTTCATGGATGGGATTCATATATGAGTTTTGAGAAGGCACATGAATAAAAACAAAACAATAAATATTACACTGAAAAGAAAACAAGCAAAAATTTTTTTTTTAAATCAAAGCAAATAGAACTGCATTCTCAAATGTATTTGAAGGGGGGGGGATGAAATGAGAAAGTTGAAAACGAACCAAATCCTGAAGACAAAGTGGCAAATTCTGAAAAACACACTGAATGATCTAACAAGTAAGCCAAAGTGGTTTATCAAGATAGAAAAATCAAAACTTCATAGTGGATTTCAAAAGTCAAAGAAGCACACCCAGAAAGGAAAAAATTGTATTGAAAGTTCCTGGCAAGCAAATCAACATGTAACTTGAAAGAATATAGAGAAAAATTTAAGAATGCTAAGCTATGGGAGGGGGGGAATACCTTCCATATTTTACACCAGTCATGGGAAATCATCATGGTAAGAATGTGGGGAAAAACATCACAAACATTGCAAATTCTTCTTAAGTTATTGAACAGCTCAGAATTAGAGAAAAAAATAATGTAAAAAGAGTCTGAGATGATAAAGGCAGTTTACAAATGGCATGAAATGAATTTATATGGATTAAGAGAGAAATCAGTCCAAATATAATACCAGAAGTGTGTGTGTGTGTACAGAGAGAGAGATTCTGGATATGTAGAGTAACCACTTTGAGATGTCGTTAAATGAGAGAGGCAGAAGCAGTGTTATAGCAGTAGTAGAAAATATTCAAGAAAAATGCAATCAAGAATGCTTATTAAATATTTGAGGAAGAAAATGCTCGAGAAAAAATCTGAAACGTGAAAGATAGCTTAAGTAGATAATAATCAACCAGAAATGCTTAAATATGAAAGAATTACAATGGTTACTTTTACAATGCATAATAACTGAGAACAATAATTAGAAGGTTACTCAACAAATATTGTGTTTCTAAACACACACACACACACACACACACACACACACATATATATATATATATATATATTTTTTTTTTTTTGAAATAGATTAAATACATTTATTAATCTACTATTTACCTCTAAAATATTTCTGACTGATTTATTTTAGAAATTTATATATATATATATATATGTGTTTTTTTTTCTTTTTAGTGACACTCATGTTTATGCTGCTCAAAAATATAAATAATTAAGAGTTTATTATTAGTCACCTCCAGGGAGTGCAAAGACTCATCGAGAAAGAGGGCATCTACTCTACAACTCTGTCTCCACCACTCACAATCCACTAATTGACAGCAACTACACCAACGCCATCTATCGCTGACCACCGCCACTAGTATTTCCACAGACAATCACAAACACACATTCCCATGGCGGGATTCGAACCTGCAGTTTTTGGCTGGTTAGCGTATTTCAAATCTCCTGTATATATTCCCGAATCAATCAGTGTGAAGATATTACTATCAGCAATAATAATAATAATGCTTTTCTTATGTCTTGTGAATTCTCCTCATGCAAATGTATGCACATTTTTATGTTGGGACATGATGTTAGTAATGACTAACTCATATCTCCTTGAACAGAATTCCAGCAAGTACTTACACCCTTGTCATTAGCTTCTGCAATTTTCTCAAATTTTTATCATGGCATTTCTACGTGTCTGATATTCATTTTTTGTGCAGCTTAGGTTTCTAACAAGAACCAGTTGTCCTCCCTTTCTAAAAAAAAAAAAAAAAAAAAAAAAAAAAAAAAAAAAAAAAAAAAAAAAAATCCAAAACTTCTTTCCTACTAGAACTTTGTGTGAGGTCATAAACACAAATTTAATGTACAATTTCTCATTTTGCCCATATAATTCTACTTGAAATTTCTAGCCATTCAAGAAGTTTTCCTTCATATTTAACGTTGAATAATACTGCTGCTACTTCTTTTCCTTGATCGCTACCGCCTAAATATAACATCCTATTTAGGAGCACTGCATCAGTTTTTATCATCCTAATTTTGTCATCTTTATTTAGATTCTTCTAATGTTGATAGTTGCCAGTTTTCAATTCTATTCAGCTTGAGACTGCCCAGTAGATGTCATCCTGATTTCTATGTTGAAAACAACCAAGGAATGGCCTTGTTTATCTGAGTGAAATTTTAGTCAAACATCTGATCATGTTGTACTATATCATATTTGCATGTAGTTTTAAGCCAATCTCTCTCTCTTAAGCCATTTTCAGTCCACTGCTGGACGAAGGCCTCCTCCAGTTCCTTCTTTCTCTGTTCCTGGATAGTGGTGACCACTCATTTCTCACAAATTTTGACAGTTCGTCACTCCATCTTCTTTTAGGACATCCTCAGCCTTGTTTTCCTCCCTTTGGAATCCACTTTGTTGGTATGGTGGTCCAGCAGAGAATACAATTTTTTGGTTGGCCAAGTTCTGAATTATCAGTCCATTCTTGTTCATTGAGCATCCAGATAGATATCTAGTAATGGGGACACTCCAAAAAGGTGAGGACTGGATGAGTCAGAAGTCCCAGTCAATTTACTGAATTCAGGCGATGAGAAAATCTCCTCCAAGCTATCTAGCTTCGATCCTTGAGTGATACTATTCAGAAACCCAGATTACCTTGTATAATGTTTCATTACTGATTTTGTTACTAATGACATCATGTCTATGTGATTACTTAGTTTCTTGTAATATGAACTGCAAGTAGTTATCTCCATTCAGAATCAAAAAACAATCTTATAATTTTTCTTTCATGAATGAAAACCTGTCCAGTAATTCATGGGCCAGTTTCAGAATGCTTATTAATCATCATTTAAATAAAAACAAACATGTTTCATCAGTAAAAATAACAATTGAAAGAATAGTGAGCTGTCTTTATGGTTATAAAACCCATCAGATAATTCTAATTGTCTATCATTTACAGATAATTCTTAAACTCAAATTCTGACCAGATGGAGACTGATTACATTACTGATTAGTCATGATCAACAAACATGACTAATCTAGCCCCATGAGCAATAATACTTTTAGATCTTAAGATATTTTTGATTTTAGCCACAACACAAACAGCTATTTCATCATCCAATAGTTTGCAAACAGTCTGAGTGAGGATCTCTTTCTATCACTTTCAGTTTCTTTAAATCCCTATACTGATATTCCAACTAAGGCAAAACCTGGCTTTGTTTACATCAGGAAAATTAAGTAAAATCCTTCATAAATTTCTCTCTGCCTACTATCAACAGAATGTCAGTAAAATAGCATTTCTGCTATCAAACTCATAGGATGTACATTTGAATCCCATTGTGGCATGGGTGTTTTGTGAGCATCATTAAGTGAAATAATTTTCTTCACTCAGTATCAGACTGAATATCTCATCTAGATGTTTAGACATCCACCTTGCTTACTGTTTTTGTTATGCTTTATGCTTATTAAGTTTGAAGTGGCTTGGGAAAAATATTTAGTCTTTAGAGCAGGATTATTATCTAATCCACACACACACACATTAGCCATTTTCTACTTCATAATGTACTATGAGTAGGATTAATAAAATTATAAGAAAAGAAACAGCTTTCTCTTGAAATTTGTAATTTGCTATACTAAGCCAATAACAGATTGACTGAAGATGTGAGAGTAAGTGGTTGTCAGGATACACAAATATTTACACAATAGCTCACAGATTGTAATGCAAACATTTGGTATTTATTAGTATTTCTGTAACTACATTTACAAAATTTTTTGCAAGCTTGAGGTTTATGTTTTTGAGATGTTTATCACTGTTTTGGTATAAAGACCACATAGTGTAAAAAATTATGTTAATCAGAAACTGTTAGCTTCATTTTACCATCAACCAAAAGTTGTACTTTTTTTTTTTAAACGTGGAAAGGGATTTGTGCTACAAGTGAAAAAAAAAGACTGAATTAAGTGAATGTTAACTGGATATATGCAAGCATTTCCATTACAAATGACCAACTAACAACAAAAGTGCTTACTTATAATCTAATTAATAGGAACTTATCAAAAAAGAATAAAAGCATGTGTGAAATGTAGTTGAAAAAACTTCAATGAAAGAAGTTTTAATTATCGCCATTCAAACTGCAAAAACTCATTTATTGCTAATTATTAACTTTACTTCTTTAATGATTAAATAATCAATGAGACAGTGTCATATTATCAATGAAATTAGGGCAATACAATTAAAATGGCTTGACTACAATGCAGTTTTGCTAAACATAAGTGTTGTAAGTGATTTTGGGAGGCATCATTAATTGGGTGAATATCTGTTGCAACATACAGAGGTCCACATATTCTTTTTTCAAATATTATTAGCAAATATACATTTTGCTAATTACCTGTGAATATGAGTTGGATCTGCCAACAGTAACAATAAATCTGGATCCTGAAGTATAGCTAAATACAAAAAACAAAAAACAAAAATGAGTTGACTGCCGCAAACTTTACAGATGTGGAAATAAATCTAAACACCTTGGATAAAAAGAAATAACGCATATTACAGAAATAACTTAAGTGCACTTATCAGTGGCAAAACAGAAACCAGAAAATGTTCATTTAACAACTGATATCTACTAAAGAAAACAGCTAATAAATATATAATTATTTTATAGCCAAGTAGGGAAACAATGTCCTCCTTATGAAACAAAGTTTTTCAAAATGATCACAATTGCTATCGATACAGTGTTCAGAAAGAATTTTTTTGGTGTTCTACTATTTATAAGGCACAAACTCTGTACAGGAGACTATATGTTTGCCTTTTATCAATGAACTTATAATCAAAAGCAATTATATAGACTCCCAGACAAAGTTTACATCTTAAAAGATACAGATTTTTGCAATACTGAGACAACTTGTGCAGTTATATTCTCATAAGTTTCTGATCATTTTCACAACATTTTTATGTTTAAAAAATTAAACTCTATCTGCCTGCTTGGCTAGAAAGTAATCATGAATATATATCATATTTTCTTTTTAATAATATTTATTTATTGGTGCATTTTTAATAAAGTATTATATTAGGCATAGCAGGTGCAACAATGATATTCTTCAATTCATGTCATATACATTGTGTACTATGAATACAATATTATCTACTAACTAATGCAAGTCACAAGATGAAGAAGAGGGCTATTACATGATAACTTAAAAGTTTATTAATATTACTCACTTAATCAAGACAGAATAATCCAAAAATATACGAGAAGTGTAAATGAGTTTGCACTTTTAATCATCTCTTAAAAAACTTATATGATGAATTTTTTTGAATTACAAATTTGAATTTAGCAGCTCAAAATACATTAGAATCACCTAAATTAGTTTCAGTTACAAAAAAATTAATCTGTTGACCAGCGTAATCTGACAGGAATACCAAGTAGCTCACATTACTGCTAGTAATGAAATACTGTGCAATTCTTTTTAAGTATAAAATATTTGATCAATGTACAACAGGTCACTTTTGACCTATTGTATATTGTAGGTGAGTGTATATGCACTTTGTTGTGAAGTAGACGATAAGGGAAATTTTTGGAGAGACCTAGAATGCATAATAAGGATTACAAAGCGAGGAATGAATCTTTGTGTGTGTTAAACTTTAATCACCATGTTGGCAAAAGTAATGAAAGTAAAGAGACAATACAAAGAAGATATGAATTCAGTACATGATAGGATTGTTGACTTTTCAATGGCAGATAATCTTGCTATATTGAACACCTTCTATAGCAAACTACCTTACCACAGTAAGATTTACTCACATGTGGACTATATACATTCTGCGGAAGAGAATAAATGAGGAGGTAAAGGATTCTATGGAACAGGAATGGCAGTGGTAAAGCAGCACAGGCTCTTACTCTGCGAAGTGGAAATAAAAGGAATAAAACAGAAGGAAGTGAAAGGGATCATCAAAAGAAAATGGTGGAAACTAGAACAAAATGATTGGAATTTTTTCTTGACTATTATGTATAACTATTACACTTTTTATATAATGTTAGTCAAGTAGCTTTATTTTACCGTCCTACATGTTTCGCCAATTTTTCTATCGGCATCTTCAGGGAATACAAACTAGTAAGCTATATGAAGGTAACAGACTAGGTTATAACTGATGGTTCTAATTCATACAAAAAATTAGTATTGAACGAGAATATGTGCGTGTCTCGAGAACGTGATTTATTCATTATGGCTCATGATGTAATTGTCATGAAAGTTCATTTCTTTGATGTTTAATGATCTGATTAAAGCTTTCCAAATTTCTGGTAAAATTAGACCTTGATTCTTGTTTAGGTTTTCAGTTTTACGGGCGACTGTAGCAGCTTCCTTGAAGGTTCTTGAATGGTAGTTATCTTCTATATAGGGCAAAGGCTCTTATCCCACTCAATGTGATGGTTAGTAGAGGCAAAGTGGCAAGAAAGGCCTGAAATATCTTGTCTGTTGTTTCTGACATATCCTATGTGTTCTTTCTTTCTCGTTTCAAAGCTTCTAGAGGTCTGACCTACGTAACTAATACCACATGAGCAAGGTATATTATATACTCCAGAGTACTTGTAGAATGGATAAGGATCTTTCAGTGATCTTAAAAATTTCCGAATAGCGTTGATTGGCTTGAATGCTACTCTGATATTATGTGGTTTTAGAAGGTTAGCTAATTTTTTCGAAATGTTGCTGACAAATGGAATAGTAATAGTACTGATGTATTGGATGTCATCACGTTGTCTATGTGGTATATCAGTCAAGAGAATCTGGTTGTAGAGTCTTTTTGGATAACCATTTAAAAAGAGTTCTCTGGATATTGTAGTTAATTCAGTTTGTAGGTCATCCTTGTCTGTTGTGTACTGTATTGCTCTTTTCTTGAGCATATGGATAATGCTAAGTTTCTGAGCTATATGATGAGACGAGTTGAAATGGAGGTAAGTAACGTCCAGTATTTGTAGGTTTTCTATATACAGATAGGTTGATACTATTATTGGTTTGTTTCTTTATTAGGATGTCAAGGAATGGCAGTTTTCCATCTTTTTCAATTTCTAATGCGCATTTGATGGTAAGGTGGAAACGAAACTATTGATTTGGTTAAGGTAATCCATTAGTTCTTCTTTCATATGATCCCAAATGAGAAAGATATCATCCACATATCTGTACAAATTTTCGGTTTTGGAATGATCTGGGAGAAGATTTTTTCTTCTAGATTTTCCATGAATAAGTCAGCACACGTAGCATTATCCATATGCTCAAGAAAAGAGCTATACAGTACACAACAGACAAGGATGACCTATAAACAGAATTAACTACAATATCCAGAGAACTATCTTTAAATGGTTTTCCAAAAAGACTCTACAACCAGATTCTCTTGACTGATATACCACATAGACAACGTGATGACGTAGAATACATCAGTACTATTACTATTCCATTTGTCAGCAACATTTCCAAAAAATTAGCTAACCTTCTAAAACCACATAATATCAGAGTAGCATTCAAGCCAATCAACACTATTCAGAAATTTTTAAGATCACCGAAAGATCCTCATCCATTCTACAAGTACTCTGGAGTATATAATATACCTTGCTCATGTGGTATTAGTTACGTAGGTCAGACCTCTAGAAGCTTTGAAACGAGAAAGAAAGAACACATAGGATATGTCGGAAACAACAGACAAGGACATTTCAGGCCTTTCTTGCCACTCTGCCTCTACTGACCATCACATTGAGTGGGATAAGGGCCTTATGCCCTATATAGAAGATAACTACCATTCAAGAACCTTCAAGGAAGCAGCTACAGTCGCCCGTAAAACTGAAAACCTAAACAAGAATCAAGGTGTAACCTTACCAGAAATTTGGAAAGCTTTAATCAGATCATTAAACATCAAAGAAATGAACTTTCATGACAATTACATCATGAGCCATAATGAATAAATCACGTTCTCGAGACACGCACATATTCTCGTTCAATACTAATTTTTTGTATGAATTAGAACCATCAGTTATAACCTAATCTGTTACCGTCATATAGCTTACTAGTTTGTATTCCCTGAAGATGCCGATAGAAAAATTGGCGAAACATATAGGACGGTAAAATAAAGCTACTTGGCTAACATTATATAAAAAGTGTAATAGTCTTATAGAACAAAATGACTTTAGAGAAGAGTTTTTCAAAAAAATATAAGCAATGATTGCTGAAAATGAACCAATAAGAGATGGAAAATGGGAAAACAAATATAAAACATCTGTAATATTGGGAAAGAGGTGTTGGGACAGACAACAGGAAATATTAAGGTGGACAATGAAACATGGTGGTGGAATGACGAGGTACCAAAAAGTATTAGGGGAAAGCAAAGTAGCCAGGCAGAAGTGAGGTAAAACAGGTGACGACAATAGCAGGATAGAATACAGAGAAGCAAAGAAAAAGGCTAAGGTAGCAGTAGCAAGATCTAAAGCTGAAGCCTATACCAACCTGTATGAAAGTCTGGATAATAGGATATTTTTGGATTCAATTATATATTTGGTGAACATTGTTAATTTATAATGCTGCAGAAAGTAATTTTTGCTAATAATACTGAGTTTTGTAAAAATAGAGAGTATGGATAAGTCATCAGCAAATGCCATAGCATTAACAGTAGTTATGTTGAGAGTAGCAAACATGGCTTGGAAGAGAAAAAAAGAAACTCATCAATTATACAATTGAACAAATTAGAAAAGAGACCACATACTTAGAGTACAACCCTAAGTGCTGGAATGGACATTAATTTCAACCTAGGGTGTAGAATAATTCTCTGTTATGAAGATGAGGAAAGTTTCTGAACATCTTTCAACAGACAGAGCTTGAAGTATAGCTTAAAGGGAGACACTGTCAAAGATGTTCTGACCATCGATGGATGCAATAAAGAGAAGTCGAAGCTGGCACTGGGATTCAAAGAGAAGAGAGAAAAGAATAATGCTATGCTCAGCACAGCCATCTGCAAGGATGAAAGCTCTCTGCCTTAAATCAAGTTGGATGTATGACTGAAGATGTTTAGCTAACACTATGAAAGAGAAATAGAAGCAACAGTAATTGAATGGTAGTCAGAGGATACAGATGCATCTTCCTTCTTTAGAATGAAATTTCAATGTTTGATCTCTAGAGCAGGATTACTGTACCTAACCCTTAGTCTATCTATGGGCACTAACGTATGATATATTTCAAACCTTTTGTGAGTGGGATTTACATGTTAAAGATATGTGGCAAGCTGTCTTTTTAAACTAACTGAGATATCACTTCTGAAGATCCCATCTTCCTTTTAATTATTAGACCAACTGATTGATTGGTTAGTCTCATCCATCTCTTTAGGATGGATAGAGTTTCCCGTTTCCCCCCCCCAATGATTTTGAATAGCCCGCATGTGATTATGATAACTGATATTACTCTTGTGAAAATTGACTCACCTCTGAATCGATGACTGGTCATGAGCTGATTGCCATAAATTCATGACACTAATGTCACTGACTTATGATTGGTGTCATAAAAATACATGAACCTATTGGAAAATCTATAGATAAAGCCAATTTTCATAGGATTCTCCAAACAACTGCTTGGGAGAACAGATTTCAGGTGCAATCTCCTCCACGTGCTAGGAGATGGATTCCATGCTACCAGACACAGTATGTTTTCCTCAGTTTCTGGTACCTTCATTTTGTGGTGCAGAAATTGTGGCATGCTCACAAAGGCAGCGATGAAAATGGATGAACTTTCAGGAGCACAGAATTCAACAACTAAGGAAAGCCTCTTGATAAGCCAATGTGTATCATGTGCATTTGTTGGCAGGTCCAAAATAAAAATGTATATTGGCCAAGTCAGTAAATGTGAACTCACCCTCCATTTCAAATCAATGCTTGACTTAGAAACAATGAAAGAGATACCAGCTGCCACATGCTTAGGATGAATTTATTAACTGAAAACAACTCCAAGCAAGTCTTGAACATATTCCAGTTCTTTACAATTACCTGATTCATTGAGTTATATCCATGTGGTTAATGTACTGCTCTAAAACCAATGGATGGCTTTTGAATGTCTTTAGGTGAAAGATGACTCATTACTAGGGAGTGACTTTTACCCTGCTTATTGGAAGGCTGAAGTGAACTGAAAAAGTTCCATGTTTGGTAGATTATCTGAGTCCACTCACAGGTACAAAACCAAAGTACTACACTAACAGCCTTTTGTGGATGGGATTCATATACAGTATATGAGTTTTGAGAAGCCATATGACTAAAAACAAAAAATAAATATTACACTAAAAAGAAAACGTGGAAAAAAAAAAGCTGTATCTCAGAAATGAAAGGTTTCTGGAGTTAAAAATATTTATAAATACAGTTATACAAATAAATATTTTGTAGAAAAATTTTTTGTGCTTTAAAACAGAAGATATATTTAATAATTTAGACAAAATCTACTTGAATGTATCCAGCTCAGATACACTGTTAAAGAGCATTACAGCTATGCTCATTAAAGAATTGAGCAATCTTAAAATATGAATAAAGATTAAAATAGAACCACATTACATGTTATAGCACCTCAATAGGAAGGAGTATGTATCTGTGTGAAATGACTATGACCTATGTGGAGAAGAGTAAAAACTTTCACACTGTAGTCTCTGTGCATACTACACTACAACAGTTTCATTTTAAGCTTAATGTGATATAATTTCTTGGTAATCAATTCTATGATGTTTGTCACTGGGATATTGGGAAGGACTTACCAGGTAATATATAACTATTTGCTGATGTTGTAAGGACACGAAGGATAATCAGGAATACAACTGACATGCACTACTTGCAGAATGATTTGAATAAGCTGGAAGTGGGGGCATGTAATAATGAATATCAGGTCATTATCACATGCCCTTAACTTTAAAACTATTAAAGTTATACACTTTGGTGTAATGAAATAGCCAATGGCATATTATTGTGGCAAGATTTCACCACAGAAACTGATCAAGAATTTTTTTTTTAACTATTAGTCTAATTCACAACTTTTCTATAAGATGATTATCACTTTGTCATAGTAAAGGCCATAATATTCTTTAATATT
The DNA here is from genome assembly GCF_054136105.1 of Typopeltis vanoorti. Classification (NCBI taxonomy): domain Eukaryota; kingdom Metazoa; phylum Arthropoda; class Arachnida; order Uropygi; family Thelyphonidae; genus Typopeltis; species Typopeltis vanoorti. The sequence goes on from NC_143555.1 coordinate 36,297,316, forward strand.
TCTTTCTAACTTTGATGGTTATTGTTTTCCATTAAGTTAATTTTTATTTCCTTGAAATATATAGTAGAAACATTTCTCACATAAAAAAAAAAAAAAAAAAATCTCATATGTGAAAAATGTTTCCACATATTTCAGGGAAATATTAATTATACTATTTTATAGTTTTTAATTTCATTTAAACTATCTGCTTTCACTAATTCAGTTACTTTGGTTCTCTTTTAACCACGCTACCGGCCAGGACATATATATATATGTCCACATTACCATGGATGCGAAGTGCATATTAAAATTGTAATACCATTGATATTACATTGAAATTTATGATGGATACGAAGCTTTTGAGGATGCGTATTTGATCTTTAATGGCCAGTAAGGTGGTTAAAGCAGTTTATAGCTGTTCTTTTAAAGTTTTCATTCTGTACGTTTAGTGCACTGAATTACATTACTAATTCATTTTCCCACTTCAAATTATAATTTATATTTCACCATCCAATGATCATTTTCTGTGCTAAAAATATCATTTACAATATGTCTCCTATGGCTATTATAAAGTTTATTTCATTAAATTTAGAAATTCTGATAAAACTTCTCAATGTCCATTTACAATGTGTTTTTATTAAAAAAAAAATCATAAGTTTTTTTCTCTTCAGTAAATTCAAACTGTTCTCAAACATTTCTCCCTCCCCACCCCCATTCTGAACCTCCTTGAATTTAGATTATTTTCTAGTTTTCGTTTCGGCTCACCTATGACAATTGAATAAAGTGTTTGAACATGATTAAGTGATTATTCTAATTTGTAATAAAATTTCTTCAAAATGATCTGAAGTTGACATAAACTTGTAAAAATTTAATCTCATATCTTTTGTTTATAAACAAAATATATATTTTTTACTAAATAATTTAAGGAAATTACAACGTCAACTAGGATATACATTAAAATAAATTTTAATATACTTCAATATTTCGGCAATGTCACGCTGCCATTTTCAAGAAACTTAAGAACAAAACATGTGCATGCAAGCACAACAAACAGTAAGTGAGGAAGAAGCAGGAAGCTATTATTTCTCCTAAAGTCCTGATGGTGCCCCCTAGCGGGCAATGTTGATATTCTTGGGCAACTGGGCTGAACGTCTTCTGATGTAGGTTTCCCAAATTTGAGGCAGTCTCATGCAGCCAAATTTGTTGAGGTTTGGATTATTTCTTAGGGCTGAAGTTGATTCAATGAAAAGCCTTTCATATTTGTATTTACTACGGTGTATTATCATGGCTTTCTTCCACCGTATTCTATGGCAGGTATCCAGCACATGGTCAGCAAGACCAGAATGGCTGTATTGGTGAAACCGGATGTAGTCCTTGTGTTCTGAAATTCTGATATTGGCTGTCCTGCCTGTTTGGCCAAAGTAGGACAGCTTACAGCTACAAGGGATCTGGTATACACCAGGTAGGTCTAGGATGGTGAGGTTGGTCTTTAGTAGAGCGGATAAGGGATGCCATTTTTTTATATGGTCTGTAACAAGAAGTCATGTTTTTTTAGGATTTTGTAATTTTTTCCAAGGTGCCTCGGATATAGGGTATGGTGATGGATTTAGAGTAATCCTTGTTGTGAGGGGGGTTGTGGTTTACTGGTTTCAACATTTTTTGGATTTTTTGGGGAGAGTAGCCATTGGCTGAGAAAGTGTTGAGAATGTGGTTTAGTTCTGTAGTTAGGGCATTGTCATTTAAACAGACAAGTTTAGTCCTGTTGTGTAGTGTCTTAATGACTCCATATTGTTGCGAGGAGGGGTGGTGGGATTGTTGGTGAATGTATCTATGTATCTGCCTGTATGGGTGGGTTTTCTATAGACTGAGAAAACCAAGGTTCCATCAGGCTGGTGGGTGACTAGTGTGTCTAAGAAAGGAAGGTAGTTGTTTTTTAATTCTTCCAGGGTGAATTTGATTCTGGGGTGTTGGTTGTTTAAGTGTGTTAGGAAGCAGAGGAGTGCATTGGAGCCATGTGGCCAAATAGCGAACACATCATCAACATAGCGAAGCCAAATGGTTGGTTTTTGTGGGGCAGAGTTTAAGGCTTTCTCTTCAAAAGTCTCCATATAAAAGTTGGCCAAAGGTGGGAAGAGTGGAGAACCCATGGCTATCCCCTCTATTTGTTTGTAGAATTTTCCTTGCCAAACAAAATAGCCTGAGTTCATTGTGAACTGAAATAGCTCTAAGGATTCTTTGAGTGGGACATTTGTGAATAAGGAGGAGACATCAAAACTGACCATTATGTCAGTGTGTTTGAGTGTAAGGTTTTCTATGCTGGCTTTGAAGTGGGCTGAGTTTTTTATGTGAAGGTGTGTTGCCAGTATACTGTGAGAGAGCTTTGGCCAAATGTTTAGCTAGGTTGTATATGAGGGAATCAATGCCATCCACTATGGGACGTAATGGTACATTTTCCTTATGTATTTTTGGGAGTCCATAAGTAAGGGGGAATATGGAGTTAAATGGTTTTAATTTGTTAGCGATTTCCACAGGCCAAGAAGTGACCTTCTTAAGGAGCCTGTGGATTTTTCTAATTTGTGAGTTGGTGGAATTGTACTCGATAGGGAGGTAAGTAGACCGATCTAACAATAGAGCTTTCAGCTTACCTGTGTAATCCTTTTGGTTAAGCAATACTGTGGCGTTTCCTTTATCAGCTTTGGTGATTATTATTTTCTTGTTTTTCTTTAATTCTAGTAGAGATTTAATTTCCTTACTGGGCATGCTGGCTTTTGGTGGTTTAGCTTTGGTCAGAACACAAACCACATCCAGTCTAATATCATTTGTGACGTGTTTGGAAGGTGTCGTATCCCGCATTCAATTCGTATCATAACATCTTCAGCAGGCATTCTTCTGGGCGCAATGGCGAAGTTGTGGCCACGTGCGCGGCCGTCGAGTGCTTCAGGTTTCGCACTAAATGACGTAAGGTTGACTAGCGTTTCGGTAGGAAGTTATGGTTTCAAGATCGAGTTCTTTTTTAAATTTTCAAATTTTTTGATATGTCGATCTCATACTTTTTTAAATTCTTTCTCCGCTGCAGTGCACGAAATGTCGTATAAAATAGACCAAATTTCATGGCTTAAGGTGCTTGAAAGGTCACCTTCGAGTGCCTGGATTGTGCCTGCGTGCACGTCTTGTTCTTAAGTTTCTTGAAAATGGCAACGTGACGTTGCCGAAATATTGATGTATATTAAAATTTATTTTAATGTATATCGTGGTTGACGTTGTAATTTCCTTAAATTATTTAGTAAAAAATGCATAACCAACGTCTAAGCCTTTCCACGAGAAAAATATATATTTATAAATGAAAAAAGTATTCCGTTTTGCTGTTCTAGTTGATATTTCTTTAAAATAAATTATACTATTTCTTTGTTTTTTGTATGAAACCACACCAGTACCTAAGTTATTACTGTTGGAGTGGTACAATAAATATCCATTTTTACTAAATGCTCACATTTCACTCTTCCAAGAGCCCAATCCAAACTTTTTCCCCCCTCGTTTTTCCCAGTAGCTCTTCTAAGCAAGTTTCATCCTGAAAAGATTTACAGTTGTATACATACCCAGGAATATTCTTCTGCCATTGTGTTTTTGCTTATATTCTCATCCAATACATAACTCCTATTAGAAAGATTTAGGTGTAATTCTTTATTATGAATTAAAGAGATCTGTTTTTATTTTATTTTTTGTGGTGGTGATAATTACGACAGTTACAGCCACTAGTTCTATGACTTTATGCTTTATTCGTTCATGTGATTTAAAATTTAGGTTTCAAGTCATGATTCATCTCATGCTAACCAGATGGATTGGGACTACTTCACCTGAATGATTGTCATACTTAGAGCAATCCTGCTTGGAGATCACACTCTGATGCACTTCTCTGACAATATTACTCACTTTAAGTAGTATTGCTTAACTAACTAGCTAATCAGTAGTACAGTACATGAGCACCCATTAGCCAACAGTGGGTATCAAAAACTTGAAAAGTTAATTATACAGATTTTTTTATTTTCTCAAAAAATATTTAAAAAAAAAAACAAATAAAAAATAATATATATATATATATATATATATATATATATATATAAATTCATGTGGTATTTATATGTATGTATTTATATCTACCCTATATATATAAAATAGTAAGTCTTTTTCATTAAATAAATAAATAAATCCTATGCCCCCCCCCCCATATTCCAGATCTACCAGTCAGGAATATGGGGGGCATAGCCCCCCTAGTATATATATAAATACATACAATTCATGCAAACTGACAAAAAATGCTACAGTGGATGGTAAGATGCCATTGCGTGTATTAACCACGCTACCGGCCAAGACGTCTATAGACGTTCAAGTTATCATGGATGCGAAGTGCCTATTAAAATTGTAATATCATTGATATTACATTGAAATATATGATGGATACGAAGCGTATGCGGATGTGTATTTGATCCATAATGGCCGGTAAGGTGGTTAGTACTATTGTGTGTTTATGGATAATCAAGTAGCAGAGACAGTGAGTTGTGTGAAGTACCCTACCACAATGAGCCCTCAGATTTCTTGGAGTGTCACATAATATCACAAGACCCTGGCTATTGATTTGCCTGATTACAGGACTAAGTGTCTTTCATAAACAGAATGCTGCTTTTCTGCAATGACTGCTTTTATTCTGAAATAAAAACTTAAATTCATTACACTAAATGCATAATATTGTGTATTTAGAAGCTATTTTGAGTTATTACATAAATATGTGATCAAGAAATATGTGTACAAATACAAAATACCATTTTAACTTTTCTGAGAAAGTTAACTATTATGTTGTTACTTGTAGTAAACCATAAACTTTTTAAAAAAGTATGTTGAAAGTTCTTCCTGCTTGGTTAGTGGAGCTTGTTTATATAAATTAAACTCTTGTTTAATCCTTGATCCAAGAATAATAAAATTTAGAATAATAAATAGAACATAATTTCTTGATAAGTATAATTTACTTTGTAAGATAATGTACCACAGTAATATACACCTTCAAAAGGAAGTGTCTTTTGCATTATGAGATAATGAGACAATTGATGCAAAGCTAACAGGCATTACATCAATTAGTCTAGTGAAGATACTTCATATGCAAACTTTGATTGTTTGCACTTGGGAGAAGAATTAAACAAGAATATAATTTCTTGTCAAGTATAATTTATACTTGTATTTTTCCCCTTTTATGGAAGAAGGAAATGACAAGATATTACTTCATGTTACAGAAGATTAACTGACAAAAATGAAGACTATGATTATTAATGAGCAAGGTTTTACAATTATTCCAATATGTATAATTGTTATCTTATGTTATGAAATGTCAGCTGGTATAAAATTTCATTGTTTCATGCAATTTTCTGCTTTTACAGGCACAAAACTTTTGGACTATACTAGCTCAAACAGGTGAAATTTTTCATACGCACAAAATGAACTGTCTCAAAGTGTTGTGTATACTTGCATCTTAGCCTATTGCAGACAGACAGGAAAGCAAGCCAGGACTAGAAAGCTATATGTTGAACAATCTACCAAACAACACCAGATGCAGATGGAGGAAAGTAACAGCTGCATAAAAGTTATACCTGAGAGATTATTTTTGGAGTCAGCTTCAACACAAGTATGACTGTATTAATTTATCGACATTTCGAAAGAACGTCATTGATCTAAAGGCAAAATTACCTTCAGCTCAATGACCGAGGTTGTTTTATTCTAGATCAGGGTTGTCCAAATTTAGGTAATCCGAGGGCCACATCAAAAAAAAAAATTTATCTGAGGGCCACATCCAATGCATATCTAGTAATTTAGTGAGCAGCAGCAACACAATCTCAATAGCTGAACAAACGAACAACACTAATTGTGCACTAATCGTGAGTTCATGTTCCCTTTGAGCATCCAGAGCATGCATGTTAGAACAAAACAGTGTAAGAACGCTTCTTTAAACATCTAATATTTGAAAAACACGTGGGTATATAGTGATAGAATTAAAATATCTAATACATATTTGGTTCAAATTGTTATTTTATTTTTTTTTGCTCGTGAAAATCAAAACCCACAGGTGGGTCGCACAAAATCGCTGCAGGCCGTGTTTTGGACAGCTCTATTCCAGATGATACCACAATACAATACTGGCTTTCTCTCTCTCACTCTATTTTTCTTTATTATTATTACAATTTGAATTGTTTCTATAATTACTTTAATGCAGTTCCTTGAGTTCTGTGATAAGTGCCCTATGTTCTGAGAACTCTACTTTGAAATCTGTTAGCAGTTTGACATACTATCATTGTTCTTATATGGTATTATAAGTTAATAATAATATTTAAATGAGTTAGAGCATAACCCTATAACCCTAAGACTTTGCTAAACAGAATAGTCTGGTAGCCAAGCATCATCATCAGAAGAAATGTAGTGAGGTGCAAATTAGATGTGATGGTAAACATGCCATGCCCTGCACAAAAAAAACACTGAAGTTAGAGCATTCAAAGCAAAACAGTTTTGGAAGAAAGTTGTGGATAAGAATGAACACTTTAATGGTATTAATAGAAAAGTGGTTTGTCTGCTCCTTGGAAGCTAGATGAATCTGTTCCACATAATTTTTCTTGTACTTTGAGTGATTACATAGTTTAATTTTATTCTATCAGCAGAGAATGTAATTCTGGCAGAATGCATAATATGTACACATGTATGGATATTCCATACTGGATGATACTGCAATCATCCCAACATGTGAATGTAAATTATTAAATAAAATATTTTAGTGAAGTGTTGGTATTAATCACTAAACAAAATTCCTATTAAATACAGGCACAAAACTTTTGCAGACTATACTAGCTCAAACAGATGAAATTTTTCATAAGCACAAAATGAACTGTCTGGAAGTGTCATGTATACTTGCATCTTGCTCTATTCATGTGAATATGAATGATATATATATATCATCATCATCAGCCATTATCGATCCACTGCTGGATGAAGGCCTTTCCAAGATTACTCCAATACTCTCTGTCCATGGCTCTCCTTTTCCATGTCACTCCTGCAAATCATTGGTTTTGCTAATCTTTTCTCTCCCATTCTGTTTAATTGATCACACTACCTGAGATTAGCTCTACTAACAGATTCCTGAATGCTAACAAAGACAAGTTTTTTCCTAATATCCTCATTTTTAACTCTCATATCAGAGATCTCCAGTCTTTGATCACACTTTATTTCTAACCCAGCTCTCAGATTCATAAGTTAAAATGGATTTGAACACCATCTTGTATACAGCTAATTTAGTGTTTTGATTAATTTCTTTTTTATTCAGCTGATTTCCTATCATATCAGCTTTAATGATTCTGTTGTCTAATTCCATATTTAACTTACCTTCTTCACTAAAAATTGTGTCTAAATAGCAGAAATGTTTTACTTGTTCTACATGTTCACCATTTAGGATACAGTTGATGTCATCAAAGTTTCTGCCTATTTTCATTATCTGTCTTTTTATTGCTAATTTTCATAACAAATTTATTACAACAGTTATTCAATTTAGTCAGGAAATCTTGCAGACTGGTACTGGATTTATTCAGATGTATACCATCATCTGCATAAAGTAAACAGCTAAGATTAACATCACCAATTTTGATATCAGATTTAACACCATTTTCCTTCATAATGATTGATAATAATGATCCATATAGATTATAAATAACAGTGGATATAATGTGCACCCTTGTCACACACCAGATTTTACTTCCAACCATCTTCCTATAACTTCTTTAAGTCTGAGCGCTGACTTACAGCTTAAGACTGTATTGCTTGATTTTATGTTCCATTTACAACATATACTGAAACATTTTGAAGAGCTTTCCTGTTGGCAGCTTGTCATATGCCTTTTACAGATCAACAAAAGTTAAATACAAATCCTTATCATATTCCCAAGATTTCTCAATTATTTGTCTTAAAGTGAAAATCTGATCCTGACAACCTCTATTTGGCCTGAATCCAGTTTGTTTTTCACCAAGCTTCCCTTCCACAATTTTTTTAGCCATTTCTCAAGTATACTTGCATAAATCTTACCAGGAATACTCAGTAAGGAAATACCTCTGTAATTCTTGTAGTCATTTTTATTTCCCATTTTATAGCTGGATACTATGAAAAAGCTCTGCTCCAATCATCTAGAATTTGACCCTCCAACCAGGCATTCTGAATTATGGAATACAGCCACTGTAAAACATTTATACCTCCATATTTGAATATTTCTGGCTGAATTTCATCTATTCCAACTGCCTTTCCACATTTCAGGCTTTTGATGGCTTTTTCTACTTCTAGTATAGATATATATTCCTGACTGCATTCCTGTTGGGAGTTTTCTACCAACATGCCAACACTGCTTGTTTCATGTAGCAATATCTCAAAGTAATTAATTCAGACAATCTAGAATATCTGTATCTTCAGTTTTCATGTCACCTTTATCATACTTCACTTTTTCACATTTTTCTCTATGTTCTCTAAGAGCATAAGCTAACTTACTTACTTGCTAGGAACTTTTGATATACTTTCTTCTTTTCCTTCACTGCCTCTTTAAATTTCTGAGTCCACCATGTGGAATTTAAGTGGAATTATTCTGATTTTTCTATCCTTATAGACAATCTCACCACATGCCTATCTGGCTGAATCAATGAGTGTTTTCTTCAGGATTACTGAGGCATCCTGCATTTTTACTGTCAGTTATTATGTCACCTTTATCTTTGTTTCTATCTAAATTAAGTACACAAAATTATGTTCTATGTGATCAGGAAATGTATGCCTGTTTTGCCTTCCTGTGATGAGTCATTACTTTGAGCAGTATAAGGAATGTGCTAGTAAATTCTCTTAGCTGGTGTATCCTCTGATTTTGGAATTAACCAATTATTTGCACTCTGCATCCATGTTGTTTTAAGAATATCATGCATTCCTGAGAATAATTAATACCATATATCAAAAAAAAAAAAAAAATCGGATCTTACCCATGCAAAGCTGGAAACCTTCTGCACTTTACTTTCTATAGGTGTCCTGAAATTTAAAAGATATTTAAAAGAGACCAAACATGTTTGTTTTTCATAATTTAGACCTCCATTTAGACAAAGCAAGGTAGCATTTTAATGCCATGTAATGAAAACACACCTTCTACTTAAAGATTTTTCAGATATATTCATGCCACAGTGGGAACTGAACCCACAGAAAACTGGCAGAAACATGGAGATAACATTCACTCAGGCAAACAACTACTAGTCAAATGATACTTAGTAGTTGTGATTGTTTGAAATTACAGCCGAACAAACTAATGGTATATGAGATTCAAACCTAGGCCTTTCCATCCAATGGCATCAATCAATACTAACTAGCCATGGAGGCTCCTGTTTAAATTGAGGTAGCTTTGTTAAACATAATATGTATTCTATACAAATTCCACTTAAATTTAATGCAGGTTTTATAAATTTTGTGGATATATAATGATTAAAAGTGGCTCTTAATAACAGTTGCTAAATAATCCAGGCAGTCAGAATATTTCAGAGATTCTGTTACATCATGAAAAGAATAAATAATGCTATAACTTTGGTTAAAAATAAATTTTAAATCAATATTTCGATAAAATGACACATTAAACTTACCAAGAGCAACTGGATCACTAGCTAATCCTGGTGTTGCAGCGATGATATTTTCTAAGGCTTCAGGTTTACTAAGTTGCTGTATCTTTAAAAATGATAAATGGATTTTAATCAAGATCTATTAAGTGGTTTAGTGATAATACATGTTAAGTATATGATATAACACATAAATTTATCTTATATGTGTGTGTATCTTATATAAGATACCCACATGCACACCATTGTCTAATAATATTTAGATCCAGTAGCCAATTACAAGATCGCAAGGCTTTTCATATGCAATTTCCATGGTCTGCTATGTTTGTCAATTATTATTATTATTATTATACAGGCACCTGCATGCAGTCAGAAGACTCATCATGGGAGACCCAATCTATCATACCTCTCCTTGAACCAATTAATAGAGAAAGCACTCACAACTGATTCTGGCAACCCATTCCACTCATTCACCACTCTCCAAGCAAAAAATCTAGTCTTCACACCCCTACTAACCATACCTTTATTCACCTTCTAGGGATGACCACTTGTTCTGGTCTCTCTAGGCCAAATGCTGATCCATTTCCCTTCATCTGTCCTAGAAAACCCTTTAAATAACTTAAATGTTTTTATCACATCTCCTCTTTTTCTCCTCTGAACCAAATTCTGCAATCCACACACCTTCAATCTATCCTCATAGAAAAATTCCACAGGCACCTCACAATGCTGGTCACTCACCTCTGAATCCTCTCCACTGCTTCCTCATCCTGCAAGAAACCCAGGGCACTAGACTTGAGCACAGTAATCCAGATGTCAGTGTATCAAGCCCTTATAAAGAGGAATAACAATTGCCTCATCTCTAATTTTGTTAATGTGTTCTTCAATAGCCAAGTAATCTTATGGGCTACATGTCCTTTAAAATCTCGGTCTACCACCACCACCCCTAAATCTCTAGCTTCATCTATTTCCAGAAGTACAGTGCCATCAACGTAATACGTGGCTTGTAATCTATTTTATCCCAAAATGCATAACTTTACATTTTTTGACATTAAACTGACACCAATTAACTTTTGCCATTACTGACAGTCTATTTAAATTGTCCTGCCTATTTAAATCTTCTCTACATTGCCTTAATTAACTATTATTCCACCTAATTTTGCATCATCAGTAAATCAACTGAATATTTCCTTTCAGATTATTTCCTATATCATTTACTCATATAATATTATATGATTATATTATTAATTAACACAGCAATGGTCCCAGCATTGAACCTAGAGGCACCTCTAATCCCCTGTTTTCACCTCATTCTGCTCCTCTATATACCACTTTTCGATATCTGTCCAGTAGCTAACCTCATCATCATCATCAAATTCCTGTCATATATCCTCAAGGGGTGTACAGGATATGATAGTAGGACATGAAAAATTTACATCATTACTAACTTCCTATCTACAATTTTCCTCCAAATCAGTCTGTTACTTGTCAAGACCAACATTATCAAATCTTATATTTCTATCTTCTAAGGCACTTTTTACCGTATCAATCCACCTGTATCTTGGTTTTTCTCTGGGTCTTTTTCCCTGCCAACTTGGCAGAGAACACTTGTTTTGCTAATCTTTCCTCACCCATTCTGTTTAAGTGATCATACCACCTGAAATAAGCTATGCTAACGCATTCCTGGAGGCCGACAATGTCAAGTTCTTTCCTAATATCCTCGTTTTTAATATGATATTGCCATTGATGCCATCTGTTCATGCCACTAATCTTTCAGGACTTTCATTACCTGCGGTCTCTAGTCTTTGGTAAAGTGTTTTACTTCTGACCCAGATCTCAGATCCATAAGTTAAAACTGGTTTGAACACAGTCTTGTATACAGCTAATTTAGTGTTTTGACTAATTTCTCTCTTATTCCATATAAATTTATTGAGTTGACTTCCTGCCATTACAGCTTTGTTGATTCTATTGTCTATTTCAATTTACCATTTTCACTAAAAATCATGCCTAAGGAACTGAAATGTTTCACTTGTTCTATAGGTTCTCCATTCACAATGCAGTTGATATTTTCAATGCTTCTGCCTATTTTCATTGTCTTTGTCTTGTTATTGATAATAGATATGATATGATCTTCATATCATATCTATTACAATTTTATTTAATTTAGTCAGGGAATCTTGCAGACTTGTAGCACATTACGCCAAGCACTGGTGCTTGACGTAATGGTGAACATCGAACGTGGAATCGGTCGCTTACCGTCGGAGATAGCTAACAACATCAGACTTGACGTAGCCAACATCCTCGCGCATTCTTCTCCGCCAAAAAGTAATTTATCATATGCCCAACGCACGGCTCTCCTGAAACTACGTAAAGAAAAAAGTATCGTCATCACCAGAGAGGATAAGGGTAATGCCACAGTCGTTCTTAATACCAGTGAATATAAGCGTAAAATGAACATTATCCTCCGCGATCGCGCTACCTACATCCTGCTAGAACACGACCCCACAAAAACACAAGTTAAGAAACTTAAAATTTTACTCAAAAAAGTATCTTCCTGGCCCCCAGATGTCACGAAAAAACTTAAACCTTTCCGTTCCCGTCCCCCCCGAATATACGGTTTACCAAAAATCCACAAACCCAATTCCCCACTCAGGCCTATAGTAGATGCTACCAATGCACCTTGCTATAGACTATCTAAACAGCTGGCCAACTCTCTGATCCCCCTCACCGGAAGGTCCCCTTCCTATATAAAAAACTCGACCCACTTTAAAGCCCTCACAGAAAATTTAACCTTGAAGAAGACAGACATATTGGTAAGCTTTGATATCTCATCCTTGTTTACCAATATTCCCTTAATTGACACCTTATCTCTCTTAGAAAAGGTTTTTCCCTCTGACATCTTAGATCTCTTTTCCTTTGCCATTAACTCTGGATATTTCTCGTGGAACAACAAAATCTACAAGCAGATAGAGGGAACTGCCATGGGTTCCCCCCTCTCACCCCCCCTTGCCAATTTCTATATGGAAAATTTCGAAAAACAAGCCATAGACTCAGCCCCACTCAAACCTTCTATCTGGCTAAGATATGTAGATGATGTGTTCTCTATTTGGCCTCATGGCCCAGACACGTTAGACTCCTTCCTCAGTCATCTCAATAGTCTACATCCAAGAATCCAGTTCACTATGGAAAAGGAAAAGAACAATTGTTTGCCCTTCCTAGACACCTTAGTCGCACGCCTGCCTAATGATACACTTACCTTCACCGTATACAGAAAACCCACACACACATGCAGATACATTCACAAACTCTCCCACCACCACCCCTCTCAACAATATGGCATTATTAAAACTCTTACCAAGAGAGCCCACAATCTTTGTTCCAGTGGAACTGCCCTCACTAATGAGCTTAACCACATACACAGCACTTTCCTTTCCAATGGCTACAGCGATCACAGTATCAAAAAAATAATCAACTCCTCCCCCATTCCCCTTCCTTCTCGTCAACAAGATTTTAAAAATGCCATCACCATACCCTACATCCGTGGCACATCTGAAAAAATAGCCAAGATACTAAAACAATACAATCTACACACAGCATATAAGCCCCACCGCAAACTGGCTACCCTTATCCGTTCTACGAAAGATCAGCTCCCTCCTCTCTCTCTGCCTGGAGTTTACAAAGTACCCTGTTCTTGTAAGCTGGCGTACTTTGGATAGACAGGCAGATCAGCATCCATCCGTCTAGAGGAACACAAGTCTTACATCTTCAAACACAACTATGGCCATTCAGGCTTGGCTGACCATGTTTTGGACACCACCCACAGAGTATCATGGAAGAAAACCACCATGCTCCACCACAGCAAATTCAAGAAAGAGAGACTTTTCTTAGAAGCAGCAGCAGCTCTCAAAAACCAGAAAAATCTCAATAAATATGGGTGCATTAAGCTTCCGAAGATTTGGGAAACACTCATCACCAGAGTTCCCACCTTACATTCCAGGCCACCTACGACTGCCCTTAGAGGGCGCTCTACCTAGATAGGACTTTAGTGTCACCCACGTGGTTGGGCTTAGTATTGTTTGTTATTTGTGCATATGTTACATTAATTTTTTTGTAATCCCCGTAGATGTCCTAGTGACTAGGACGAAATATAGGAAGTATTAAAGTCTATTTTAATTCTTTTTGAGTGTTGTTAAAAAATCCATTAAGCCTCCAACATGATGTCCAGAATATCTTGCCACCTTCTTGATATTTATTTTTTATGTTATTACCAAAGTCCTCCCATGACTTTTGTTTAGCTAGTTTTACACAGTATTTAGCTTTCATACATTTGTCTATGTATTCTCTAAGAGCACAAGCTGACTTATTTGCCAGGAACCTTTGATATGCTTTCTTCTTTTACTTCACTGCCTCTTTAACTTCCTGTGTCCACCATGGAGTTCTGATTTTTCTATACTTGCAGACAACCACACCACATGCCTCTCTGGCTCAATCAATCAGGGTTTTCTTCAAGGCTTGCCACTGAATCTCCAAGGTTTGGTTGCTGTTCTCAAACTCTTTAATTTTTTTTTCAATAATCTTCGTGTATTTTAGTCTACAGTTCATATCTGAGTGCTGCTGAACTTTTATTCACTTTAGAACTTCCTTATATGTTCTTCTTTTTGAAATGAAATTCAATTTTAGACTGCTCAAGTGAACACTTCCAATTTCAAATCCTCTGTACACTCTGGTGTCCTGCACAAAGGAAAAAACATCACTATCAAAATAACATAGTCAATGAGCCTTTTCTTATTCCTTTCTTCTTCTCTCCATGTGAATTGTACATTTTTATGTTGGAACACTGGGTTAGTAATAATCAGTCCATGTCGTGAGCAGAAATCCAACAGATATTTGCCATTATTATTAGCTTTGCTCTTTTCTCCAAAGTTTCCTAAAATATTTTTGTATGTCTGACAATCATTTCCTACTCTGCTATTTAGATCCTCAACAAGGACCAACTTTTCCTTTTTCATTGTGTCAGTTGCTTTCTCTAAAGCCTCAAAAAATTTCTCCAATTTTACCTTCTGTGGGACCATAAGCACAAATAAGTCTCACTGTCCAGTTCCCCATTCTGATATTTGCCCACATCACTCTACTTGAGACTACCTGCTATTCAAGAAGATTAGCCTAGTATTTAGTGTCATTTTATTATGGCTACTCCTTCTTTACCTTGATTGTCATTGCCTGAATATAACATTTTGTATTTATTGCTCAAAAAGATCTCACCAATTTTTGTCTTTTTTGTTTCAGTCACCCCTATTATGTTGATCTGGTACCTTTGCCATTTAGGCTTCTTATGTTGATAGTACTGATCTTGAACTCTGGTGGTGTTAAATTGGGGTCTGTTTTAAGATTTGTTCCAGTAGTTGACTTTTTGCTTTGCCTGGCAAAAACAACGGGGGGGGGGACCTTGTTTAATCAGGCGACGTCCCAGCTGGCATGAAATTCTGTCATGTTGTACCATCGTTTTATATTTTGGTTTAAGCCAATAAGAATACAATTTGGTCAGCTAAATCCCAAATTGCCAGCCCATCCTCCTTCGTTCAGTATCCAGGTAGATACCTAACAGGGCACACCACGAGAAGGTGAGGACTAGACATCAGGTTAGAAGCTCTGGTCGGTTCTCTGCATTCCTTTAAAGGCTATGTGTAGGTCTCCTCTCAGTTATACAGCTTTGACCCGTAAGCACTAAACCCCCTATTGAAAATGTATGGGACATGTTAGAAAAACAGACCTGGGAGCAAGATCCTCTTCTGTCAAATATAAGCCAGTTAAATGACTGTCTGATGAATGCCTGGGATGTTGTAGACATAGATGCAATCCAACACCTTTTGAAATCTATGCCAAACTACATATTTGCTGTAATTCAGGATAAAAGCGATCCAAAACAATATTAAATAAAGTTTCTAATTCAGTGGCCAGTACATGTATCAGTAATTTCATTACATTAATTTTTTTAAGAACATGGTTGATTAAGAAGTTCAGCGAGATAATATCAATAACTATGGAATTGATAAACTCAACATATAACCAATTATTATAGAGTTGAACTTATATCATATGACATCATATACCTGTTGAACATTATCTGTTTCTAGCATAAAAATGGAAATGTAAAAACACTTAATTTTTATCAGCATGCATTTATCATTTATTTATGATGCATTTCCAAAATTTGAAAAGCCATAGAAATGTATACTTGATAAATACTTTGTTAAGTTCAGTACTGTATTAACATACAAATCCTGGCCAGTTGAATACAAGAATGAATGAATTGCAGTCAAGAGTATGTTTTATACAATGTTGGGCCAAAAAACCTTCGATATATTTTTATAACTTGAAATCATTGCTGTTGAACATTTGGAATCTATTTTTTAGCTATTTGTATTCAGAATCTTTTCTAAGGTGTACAAGAAAATTTTAAGTGGATAAATGAGCTGTTGCAAAAATCATTGCTTTGTATTAATGCAGCTTATGTTTCACTATATTTCTTTCAATAAGTATGAATTATGATAAAGGCCAGAATTCAGTATATTCCAGAAATTTTTATTATAAACTCAGATATGTTAATATCTGAACTTTACAAACTCAGATGTTGCATAGTTAGTATTATATACATATTAACTAACTGTAAATATCCCATAAGTCATCATTTCATTGTACGTATGTTTTTATGTTTAAAATTAGAGTGCTATTTTATATTTCTGTCAAAAGTGTCACAATATTTTGAGACAGCCCAGTCTGGTGAAACAAATTTTTGCCAAGTCACTAAATAATTAAATCCTGTATGTGTCACACACACACACATACACACAGGATTATATATATATATATATATATATATATATATATATATATATATATATATATATATATATACACACACACACAGCAATCCCTTGATTAATGAGCTCCCGATTAGTGCGCCTCTAAAATTCGATTAGTGTGCCTACATGCATCTTAAAAATAAATGTTACAGATTTTAAAAATTTTCAATCTATACATTTTTTATGGCTAACTATTTTAAAAAATCACTCACCAGGATGAAATAATTTAGTTATCGATTTGAAACATTTTACAAAATTACGTTTAATGGCATACTACACTATTTCCATGCACACTATGTTCCAAATTTACCGCCAAAATTTATGTCATCTGCTGCAAATTACAGAGCATTTTATTGATCATATCTCGTGCAATTGTTTTCCTCACTTTTTTATTTTAAATTATTTTCCTAACCTTCAATCATGAGTAGAAGAATTAGTGAGCAAAAAACAGAAGTGTGTGAAAATGATTCGGAAAGTAATCTGATTGGAAGAAAAACTTGAAATAATAAAGAAAAATGAACAAGGCGAGTCCAGAGCAAAGATAGGACAAGAACACAAAAATGGGTGAATCAACTGCTGAATACAAAGAGAAAGGTAAGGCAGCTGCTTCAAGTTCATTATGCATGCACTCGAAATCAAAGTATTATAATGATTGAATTAGAGAGACTTCTTTTTACATGGATTGAAGATTGTAACCAAAAATGGATCCCACTAAACACTGGCCTTATTAAATCAAAAGCATTGTTCCATTTTTGGTTACAATCTTCGATCCATGTAAAAAGAAGTCTCTCTAATTCAATCATTATAGAACATTATGTAGGCTATTTCTCTTTTTGAAACGCTCTTTATAAAGAAAGGGCTATCAGCAATGGAAAAGAAGAAGAATTCCATGTTAGTGCTGGGCGATTGATTCTGAGCGTTTCAAAAAGAGAAATAGCCTACATAATGTTCTAATCACAGGCGAAGTTGCAAGTGCAGATAAGGAGATATCCAGATATTTTGAAGAAAATTGTGTAAGAAGGGGACTATTGTGATCAACAAATATTTAATGTCGATGAAACCAGCCTTTTTTTGGAAGCGAATGCCTTCCAAGACTTTTCTAGCCGAATCAGAGATATCTCAGCCTGCTTATAAAGTTGCAAAGTCGAATGAAATTACTGCTAGCAATATGTGAGTCGTTTGGAAGCACTTTTTTCCACATTGTGCCAATGATTTTAGAGGCTTTTCAAATGAATCTAAGTTAATTAAATCTCATTCTGAGAAGTTGAGTGATTCCGACCTGCTAAATTCAGATGCACAGCGGGAAGATCCTGAAGAATATGAAGAAAATTTAATCACTCACAACCCAAAGAGGTTTCACAGAAACAATTTGAAAATAGTTTTCGTATAATCAAAGTTTTTAAGCAACAATGCTTAGAGACTGACATGAAGAGAGAAGCAGTAAAATTTGCAGAAGAGGCAATAGGGCCATACCGTCAGTTGTATGAAAAAAAAAGAAACAGAATGCCCACCAAACTACGTTAGCTCAATTCTTTGTTAAGAAGCAGAATAATAAATTTATATTCTGAATATCTTTTATTGTCTTTCAGCTTCATGGTTTTCCTTTAACTAGGCCCTGAGATATACCCTAACCCTTTTATAAAAAAAAAATTAAGGGTCAAAAAAGAAATCTGAGGAATGAATTATACATTTTCCACATAGGTTATTATATTCGATTAGTGCGTTTTTGATTAATGCGTCTGTTTTAAAGAACGCATTAGGTGCATTAATCGAAGGATTACTATATATATATGAATAAATAAGGTAAAACATCAATTTCTTATGTGGTAGAATACATCTGTAATTAATATGAACTAAACTGAGAAAAACAGAATCACCATACCATGTTTCGAAATGCTGGATTCAGTAAAGCAGTACGTAATGCAATCACAAGCTGTTGAATTTCTGCTTGATTCAGTCCATCTGTAAATAAAGCAATTAGTATGGTTTTAAGACATTAAAGAAAAGAATGGAATTATATTATATGACAATAATAAATTTAGTTTAATCCTTTATCCAAGTGTGAGCAAACAAAGTTTGCACCTGAAAGTATCTTCAGGACTGGGGTAAGGTGGTACAACAACAGGACAACTCCTTGCAAAGGTGGAGCAAGCTACCAACATTCCTGTCTCAGTATCTCCCATAATGCAAAACACATCTCCTTGCGGATATGTCTAATGTTATGCATTAAGGGAAGGGCCACTACCCAGATATCACCACCACTACCGACCTTTATTGAGGTCTCTTCAGTGGGAGCCAGGCCCAAATGGAGATACCAGTCAGAAGCATTAGCAAGGTCATCTCTACCTATAGGAGTTGCCAATTGGTGTGCCACCTTTTTAATAAATTACTCTGGATTTAGAGGAAGATGTTGAAAGTTTATTTTTCACTTGATTAGTTGTTGTACCACCTTAACCCACCTCCCCCTGTTGTTGTACCAACTTACCCCAGTCCTGAAGATACTTCAGGCGCAAACTTTGTTTGCTCACACTTGGATAAAGGATTAAACTAAATTTATTATATTCTAACTAAGTGAAAAATAAACTTTCATTATATGACAATATCAACCTTCTAATTAGAGCAGAGATATTAAGCCCAAATCAGTAGGCCACACTCTCAATTCTGAATATGACCACAAACCATACTCAACTTTCTCAAGGAGAATGTTAG
This sequence comes from Typopeltis vanoorti, assembly GCF_054136105.1. Lineage (NCBI taxonomy): Eukaryota > Metazoa > Arthropoda > Arachnida > Uropygi > Thelyphonidae > Typopeltis > Typopeltis vanoorti. The sequence continues at coordinate 36,316,517 of NC_143555.1, forward strand.
TTTGACACATGTCTTTGAAAATCTTTTTTTTCCCTATCACAAAGTCTTGACAGCCCTTTTAATGTCCAAATTATATTTTATTATTAGTTATTGATATCAGTAATTATTATTAATGCTATCAATAATTACAATGAGAAACAAAGTTTTTGTTTCCTAATATGTCACATGATTCTGATGCGTTTTCATGCTGATCTGGATGCAGAATTTTGCCATCACATTGTGATGTTTCATCCTCCATACCTCATCCTCCTGCACCCTGTTAGTACCTATTAGGTGAAGCTAATGCTGCTATCAACCAAATGCAAGTGATCGAACTAAAATGCTCCCAAATTCCTGTCCTAAAGGATCCAACCTGGGGCCAGGCCTAAAAATAATATCATTTAATATTGAAGGTTTCTCCAGTGTCAAGCAAGATCATTGCAAATATTTGCAGAGATAATGACTGTGATGTGCTCTGCCTGCAAGAAACACAGAGAAGGTGCTGCAAGACCTTACATCTATGGCATGAAACTCATCAAAGAAATACCCCACAATAAATATGGGAGTGCAATATTTACAAAAGAAAACTTGATCCTATTGTCCATTGACTCAACGAACAACAGAAACATTGAGATTATTACAATCACATTTAAAAATATCTCAATCACCTCAGTCTATAAACCACCAGAAGAAGCTTTTTCCTTCCTTGACATTCTCCTCAATAAAAATGAATACATGACTAATGTTGTATTAGGTGACTTTAACATAGTATTAACTGGGGTTATACAAAGTCCAATGAAGATGGAGAACTTGTTGAAAAATTGGCTGAAAAACCTTTCTCTAAATCTGATACATAATCCAAAACTCCCTCAATTTTTCAACAGTGGCAAATGGAAGCAAGGCTATAACCCTGACCTCATATCTGTTACTCAAAAATAGCCAATATTTGTGTTAAAAAGGTTTTAAATCCCATTCCACATACTCAACATAGACCTATAATGATCAATTCAACCCAGCCATTATGCCTAACACAGTCCCTTACAGATGATGATGTAATTTCCAAAAAGCTAATTGGAAGGGTTTCATGGAAGATCTCGACTGCTTCATTGAACAAGTCCCTCCAAACCCTCAAGAGTATCCTGAATTCATAAAAATACTGAGTAAAATCTCCACCAAACACATCCCCCGAGGATGCCACACAAACTACATTCCAGGCCTTTCCAGTGACATACAAGCCCAGTATGCTGATTACTTACAACACCAACCCCTTCTCACAAGAGACTATCCAAGCAGGAGAAAAATTATGCTCCAAGACGGCAGAGGAAAGGTGTTCCTCATGGAAAAAAGAAATAGAAGCCCTTGATATGACCCATGGTAGCAGAAAGGCATGGAACTTTATCAAAAGAATTAAGAAGGATTTCACTAAGACATATGAGCATCCGCAGGTAACAGCTAATCAAATTGCTCACCAACTGCTGCTAAATGAAAAATTTCCTAAGAGGCACCCATAAATCATCTTTTCGAAACTAGAGAAAACTCTAACAGAAGCAAAAAATTACAGACCTATATCACTACTCAGCAACCTCTTTAAACTCTATGGACAATTAATTTTGAATAGGCTACAACTCCTAATCGAACCCCATCTTATTACTGAGCAGGCTGGTTTTAGACCAGGCAAATCCTGCACATCACAAATTCTCAACCTCACTCAAACATATAGAAAATGGTTATGAGCAAAAACTAGCTACAGGAGCAGTCTTTGTAGACCTAAATGCAGCATATGCTACCATAAACCATCTCACTCAGAAATAAAATATACAGAATAATTAGACTATCGCCTTGTCCTCCTGATCCAATCACTCTTGGAAAACAGACGCTTTTACGTGGACCTGGGGGGGGGGGAGAGCCCCTGGCACCTCCAAAAATAATGGCCTCCCCAAGGGAAGTGTGTTATCACCATTACTTTTCAACATCTACATCAATAAGAAAGATTCCGGTAATTGGACCACATGTTTATTAAGATAAATAACAATAAAAATTTATCTTGATACGTAAAAAAAAGTATTTTTTATGCAATGCTTATAAAGTTCTACGATGTCCGGAGAAAAAAGGTCTTCAAGGAGATTGACTGTTTCATTTCTAGGAAAATTTGTAAACAGGTTGATTACATCCAAACTTGCTAAGATGACTGAAGGTCCTATGCATATATCCTTACCTTCTCAATAAAAAATACTTTTTTCATGTATCAAGACAAATTTTGGGAACAAAAAGGACTGGCTATGGGTTTCCCTCTCTCCCTGGCTTTAGCGAACCTATATATGGAACATTTTGAAAATAATGCTTTAAACAATTATCATTAAAAACCGAAAATTTGGCTACACTACGTAGAAGACATTTTCATCATATGGCCAGGAACAACAGAGGAACTAACTGCTTTCAAAGATTACCTGAATAATATACACAACAACATAAAATTTGGAACAAAAACAACATAAAAAACTTCTGTTTCTTGATATCCTAATAGAAGTCAATGAAAAAGATAATAAATTGTCCTTCTCCATCTATAGAAAACCCACCAACACAGGAAGATTTCTTAATGTGACCTCACACCACCACCCCTCGCAAAAAATAGGTTTAATTAAAACCTTGAGGGACAGAGTTTATAGTATTTCTAGCACAAAAAAAAAAGAGAAATGAAGAATTACAATATTTAACACAGATCCACAAAAAAAAATGGTTATGAACCTAAGACAATCAAAAAAATCCTCAACACACCTACAAGCATCTCACAAAAGCAAGATTTCAAGAATGCAATCACGCTTCCATACATCAAGAATGTTACTGACAAAATGGCCAAATTACTAAACAAACATAACAAAGTTGCTTTTCTACCACTGGAAAAAATTTCAAGATTTCTACATCCCCCAAAACCTCCACATCATCCTTTAAAAAAACCAGGTATTTATAAAATTCACTCTAATACGTAGGCCAGACAAGAAGATTAGGGGAAATTCATATGAAGGAACAACAAAAAGACGTGCAAAAAAGAATAGAACACAAATCAGGCCTAGCATACCATACAACTTCCACCGCCCATAATGTACTCTGGCAAAAAACAAACATGTCTTGCATTGAAAAAAATTGTTACATAAGGAAATTTAAAGAAGCTGCAAACATGTTTAGAATTCCAACGCAATGCAACAAAAACCAGGGCCTAATTCTACACCAAGTTTGGTCAGCATTGATAAAAAATATACCCAAGTCAGACCTCGGACAATGTCGACGTGAACAACAGAACGTGACAGCATCCAGCATTGCACCAAATCTGCATTCAGATATTTAATTTAATAAACAGTTAGACGGCCATAACTGCATAGAATGAACTATATAGAGTAATTTCTTCTGTTTAAACTTTTAGTTACCTTTGACCCCTGAAGATATAAGTCAAATGACTTATGAAAACTTGTCGGATTTGTTTTTTATCTTAAACATGTGGTCCAATTACCGGAATCTTTCTTATGAACTGCTAAACCACAGAAACCTATGCCTACAATCTATATCAATGATCTCCACATCTTTCCAGGAACTAGAAATTTTATCTATGCTGATGACTAGCTACTCAATCAAAAAAATTTCAAGTCCATTGAAACTACTCTATCACTTGCCTTAAATAGTCTAACCACATATTATAGCAGCAATCAACTAAAACCAAACCCCTTGAAACACCCAGACTGGCCTTTTCCACCTTAACAATAAGGAAGCCAACAGGAAGCTATAGATTTCTTGGGAAGGCTCTAATATAGAACACTCCTGGAACCCAATCTACCTCGGTGTGACTCTCGATCGCATCCTTTCATATAAAACACACATAGAAAAAACAAAGGCAAAAGTGAATGCAAGAAACAATATACTAAGAAAGCTTATCTCCTCCAAATGGGGTGCAGACCCTAGCACACTGAGATCTTCTGTCTTGGCCCTATGCTATTCTTCTGCTTAATGTGTCTGCTCAGTATGGTCCAGATCCTCCCATGCTGAAAAACTTGACCCAGCATTGAATGAAAGCTGCCGCTTAATTACAGGATGCCTGAAATCAATACCACTAAAAGACCTGTATACTTTGGCTGGTATTGCACTCCCCTTTAATTCAAAGACCTGCATTCTCAGCTGATGAAAGAAGCAAACGAATGATGAATGCCACCCACTATTCGGCCAGACGCAGTGCCCCAAAGACTGAGCTTCTTGGCAACTGTTGAACCACCTAAAAACCTCCCAGAGACAAGACTTCAACAATGGCTTGCACTATATCCTGAAAATAATACTGGTATTCCAACAGCCAAACATCTTCCACGTGGTGCCCACTTGGACTGGAATATTTGGAAAAGTATTCCAGTCCAAGTGGGCACCACTCAACAGACCTCAAACGACAGGAAGCTGCAAACAAAACCTCATTAAATGGGGTTACCTCACTGGCCCAGATAATTGTGAGTGTGGGACAACCCAGTCCATGGAACACCTTCTTTCTTGTCCCTTTCTTCTATCACTTTGCACAAAAGAGGACCTTATATCCTGCACAGAAAGAGCAGTTGATTATGCGAGATACTGGAGGAACATCTGACCATATTTATTGTATATAAGTTATGTATAGTTTCCTTTTTTTCATATTTAATAATTATTCCCTGTATAATTCACCTACCAAATTTAAGCTGTTCTCATTTGTAATGTATCCCAATTTGTTGTAAATAATGTTGTGCCACTTACTTACTACTGCACCTTGTGTTTGGATATAAAATAAATAATCCTCCATACCATTTATGCCACTTTTATTAGTATCGATCAAACATAAAACTGTGCAGTCATCTCATCAAAAAAAGTATAACTTCCCAATGATGCTTGACTAAGGCATGACATGTCAAAACTTGCACGCTTTATTTAGTTTCATATTTCATATTTAGTTGGATGTTGATATAGGCTTGGGAATGTGGAGGGTGGTGATGAAGAAATGTATAAACAACTTGGATTAGTGAACAAAGGAAGGGTGATTTTAATTATGGCAGTATAAAATCTGGTAGATGTGATTGGAATGAAGAGATAGCATTGGGAATAAGGAAAATGAGATTCTCAATTTTTCTAGAGAGATAATTATCTCAGGCAGCATGTAAACGAGGGCATGCGAGGATTGAGAGTTCTAGATCTGATCATTTCATCAGAAGATGTAATTATGAGAGGGGTTTCACACTTTCCTCCAATTGATGAACGTGATCATGAAGTCATCACCTGTGTTGTGGCTAGTCATATGCAGACTTTTGTGAGGAAAGGATGTATGTGGAATTATAAGGCTTGTGATTATGACAAGCTAAGGAGATAGCTTGGAGCTATAACATGGAATGAGGAGTAAAGCAGTAAGGAAATAAATGCTGCATGGGAACTGATAAAGAAATAGATAACAGCATCAATGTGTGAATGTATTCCAAAGGCTGAATAAGTTAGGTGTAAAATGTATGAATGTGGAGCTTAAGCATGAAATCTGGAAAAAGTAATTTGGAGGAAGTACAAGATGAATAATGGTAATAATCAGTTACATGAAGAGTACAAAGACCAATACAGAAGAGTGATACAGTTAGTAAGGAAAACAAAAGTAGAGTATGAGCAGAAATTGCCAAATGAGGCAAAGAAAAACCTTCTTTGCCTCATTTGGCAATTTTTTAGATATGTGGCAAGTAGAAGAAAGAATGATCATGGTAAGATGACATGAATGGATGAAAGTGGTAGAATGATAACTGCTGCAGAAGAAGACATTGTTGAGGCATTCAGTGATCAACTTATAGAGGTGTTTCATCCTGATCAGGGTTGAATCGTGAGAAACTTAAGTGTAGAGGACATAGGAGAGACTTAATGGTGAGTGAGCAAGAGGTATTTGAGGAAATAAACTGGATATAAGAAAGTTTTAAAGCAAATAAAAGTTGAGCAGCTCTCAGATGTGAACTGTAGACTAAAATACACAAAGATTATTGAAGAAAAAATGAAAGAGTTTGAGAACAAGAACCAAACCTTGGAGATTCAGTGTCAAACCTTGAAGAAAACCCTGATTGATCGAGCCAGAGAGGCATGTGGTGAGGTTGTCTGCACAGAACTCCATGGAGGACACAGGAAGTTAAAGAGGCAGTGAAGGAAAAGAAGAAAGCATATCAAAAGTTCCTGGCAAATAAGTCAGCTTGTGCTCTTAGAGAATACAGAGACAAATGTAAGAAAGCTAAACACTGAGTAAAACTAGCTAAACAAAAGTCATGTGAGGACTTTGGCAAGAACATAGAAAATAAACATCAAGAAGGGGATAAGATATTCTGGAGGTTATTGAAGAAGCTTAGAAATGGAGGAAAGAATGCTGTAAAAGGAGTTCAAGATGATAAAGGTGACATGAAAAACGGGAGAAAAAGATATCCTTGAAGTATGGAGTAATTACTTCGAAAAATTGCTAAATGAAACAAGCAGTGATAGCACAGTGGTAAAAAACACTCAACAGCCATACAGTCAGGAATACATATCCATACTTGAGTAGAAAAAGCCATCAAAGGCTTGAAATGTGGAAAGGCAGCAGGAGTAGATGATATTCGTCCAGAAATGCTGAAGTGTGGTGGTATAAGTCTTACAGTGGCTGCACTGCGTAGTTCAGAAGGCCCGGACATAGGGACGAATTGCTGATGATTGGAGTAGAGCTCTAATAGTACCCATATATAAAAAGGGAAATAAAACTGAATTATTAAAAAACAACACATAAGTCCACAGTAATAACTTTAATTAATAAATAAGGTAGATATTTCGTACTAAAAATAATAGTAAATCTTCAGTGTTACAAACAGATAGGAATAGAATACAAGTCAAAGTTATGTGTTGTTTTTTAATAATTATACTATGCCACAGGTGCCTCTAAAAATAAAAATAAAACTGTATGTGAATATTACAGAGGTATTTTCCTACTGAGTGTTCCAGGCAAGATTTATGCCAGTATACTTGAGAAACGGTTGAGAAGAATTGTGGAAGAAAAGCTTGGTGAAGAACAAGCTGGATTCAGGCCAAATAGAGGCTGTCATGATCAGATCTTCACTTTTCGACAATTAATTGAGAAAGTATGGGAATATAACAAAGATCTGTATTTAAGTTTTGTCGATCTGGAAAAGGCATACGACAAGGTGCCAAGAGAGAAGCTATTCAATACGCTACAGTTATATGGTGTCAATGCGGCATTATATCAAGCAATACTTAAGTCTTTATTTGAGTTGCAAGTCAGCAATTAGAATTGAAGGAAGTACAGGAAGATGGCTTAATGTTAAATCTGGTGTGAGACAAGGATGTACATTATCCCCAATATTATTCATTATCTATGTGGATCACATTATGAAGGAAAGTGGTATTAAACATGATATCAGAATTGGAGATGTTAATGTCAGCTCGTTGCTTTATGCAAACGATGTTATACTTCTAAATAAATCCGCTACAAGTTTGCAAGATTCCCTGACTAAATTGAATGACTGTTGTAATAGATATGGTATGAAGGTCAGCAATAAAAAGACAAAGACAATGAAAATAGGTATAATCGTTGAAAATGTCAACTGTGTTTTGAATGGGGAACCTGTGGAACAAGTAAAACATTTCAGCTACTTAGGCACAATTTTTAATGAAGATGGTAAATTAAATATGGAAATAGACAACAGAATCAACAAAGCTGGTATGGTAGGAAGTCAATTGAATAAATTCATATGGAATAAGAGAGAAATTAGTCGGAACACTCAATTAGCTGTATACAAGACTGTGTTCAAACCAGTTTTAACTTATTGATCTGAGAGCTGGGTCAGAAGTAAAACACTTGACCAAAGACTAGAGACCACAGATATGAGAGTCCTGAGAAAGATTAGGGTGTGAACAGATGGCATAAACAATATCATATTAAAAACGAGGATATTAGGAAAGAACTTGACATTGTCAGCATCCAGGAATGCGTTAGCAGAGCTAATCTCAGGTGGTATGGTCACTTGAATGGAATGGGCGAGGAAAGATTAACAAAGCAAGTGTTCTCTGCCAGGTTGGCAGGAAAACGACCCAGAGGAAGACCAAGATATGGGTGGATTGATACGGTACAAAGTGCCTTAGACCAGTGCTTCCCAAACTTCTGGATGACAGGGCCGCCTATGCAAAAATTAAAATATTTCACGGCCCCCCCCCTCGAAAAAAAATCGTAATAGAGAGATATATTATAATATTTATTGTATTTATATTCAATACAAAACATACACAGTGAATATTGCAAAAATCAAATGCATATATTACATTTTTTGCCTCTTACCGTTTGGTTCTGAAGACGATGCAGGCTGTTCTGGTAAAATATGAAATACTGTCCTTTTTTTTTTTTTTTTTGAGTCTGTTTCTGCTTCTGATTGTTTGCGGGATTTTTTTTTATTTTTTTTATCAGCCACTTATCCATCTCAGGGTTAAATTTTTTAACGTAGAATAGATCAAATGACATCACCACTTACCAATACTGGCACACCACAGACTGAAAACATGAAATTAGTTAATATTACCTGAATAAGGGAATCCCCGGACCAGGAACATTTTTCTCTTTTGTGACTTTTCTCCCTTTACGGTAATTAAGCCTAACGCGAAACAGACAGCAAAGGCAGGTTATTAAAACATGCATATGATTGGTGCGGTATTAACAAAAGATTGCGCAACCAAAAGATAAAAGCATAGCTGACAATTCAATTGAAATGCTAACTCTCTTCAACCGAATTCCATATGTGAAACTGCCATAACATTCATTATATATATATATATATATATATATATTACTTAGTTTTAACACTTTTACGAATTTTAACATGTTCGGTTGAATTTTATTGCTGCCTTGGGAAATCGAACTCACACACATCTAATTAATAACAATAGTTTTTAGTTAGATACTGTGTTTGCCCATGCAACATATGGTTTTGTTTCAGTCTATACAGCATAGTTTCTGTATGAGGGACATGTGATTCATTAATTAGTGTGTTTTTATCCCAGTTGTCTCTAATTGCACTATTTGTTGAGAAATATATTACACAGACTCCTCATACCTTATTCACTGGCATAATAAAAGTACTTGTTTTTATTGCCTCTGCAGTATAGTGGCTGTTAGGGAGGGAGTGTTGTTTACCACTGCAAGCGAGTTACTATCTCCCTACATGAACTTGTTTAAGCTTTTTTCATGTGTGAAGTATATGCGAAACTTTTATTGGTAACAGAAAACTAGCTCGGATGACAGTGATAATATAAAACGAGTTTTGATATGTATATAAAGTCAATATCAACAGTCCCTGATTACGAACGCGTGATGAAAGGGACAGATTTGTAGCTTCTCTGGAGAGCATTCGAAGTAAATACAATTAACCACTGCTTTGAAATGAAACATATGAATAAGCAATATTTACTAATATTCATTAAGCGCCGAAATACGCAGGAAGCAAAGTTTGTGAACCAACACCAATGTGTGAATTTTTCCATTAAAATATAAAAAATAACAAAAAAGAAATAATAAAAGTTAAATAAGTTTCTTTAAAAATAAAAAAATCTACTTAGTCTTAAAACATTTTAAATTTGTTTCATTATTTCACGGCCCCCCTCAACAAAACCTACGGCCCACAGTTTGGGAAGCGCTGCCTTAGATAATAGAAATATAAGATCTGATAATGTCTTGACAAGTAACAGACTGATTTGGAGGAAAATTGTAGATAGGAAGTTAGTAATGATGTAAATTTTTCATGTAGTACTATCATATCCTGTACACCCCTTGAGGGTATATGTCAGAAATTTGATGATGATGATGATGATGAATAAACTGGATGTCAATAAGGCAATAGGATTTGATCACATATCACCATGCATATTAAGGGAATGTTGCAGGGGATTGGCAGTAGCATTGACATGCCTCTTTAATAAAAGTCTTGCAACGGCACAGGTTACAAGGGAGTGGAAGGATGGTAAAATTATTCCACTGAATAAAGATGTAGGGTGATAAGGCTGTAGTTTCAAATTGTAGGCCAGTCTTATATCTGGAGTTGTGGTGAAAGTACTGGAGAGATTGGTGAGAGGTAGGATACAGAAATGGGTTGATAATAGCAGTATTCTCTGTGGTTATCAGCAAGGGTTTGTTAAGGTAGAGATCATGTTTCATTAACTTATGTACTATAACAAGGTGACAAATACCTTGGACAGGAGATATGCACGTACAGTGTGTACTTGGATTTTGAAAAGGCTTTTGATAGACTGCCACATAACAAGCTCTTAAACAAATTGAAACTGATGGGATTGGACAATAAACTTCTGAGTTAGATCAGTGACTGGCTGTTGGATAGGTATCAGAAAGTTGTATATGGGGATGCAGTATCCCATTGCTCTCCCCAGTTTTGCATATGATGCAAAACTGGGGAGAGTGTAAAAATAATCATAATTTATAATTATGAATATTTTTACAATTTGTTTATGTTAGTATATCATTAGTTTCAGTTTCATAACACATATATATTGGCAATTGCGATGTGCCCATTATTGATATTATTATTGTGATAGTTGTGTTGCTTTCAATTTTTTTATTGTAATTTAAAACTGTGAAGTGTTGAATATTTGTGGTGGTTTGTTTAGACATTCTGTTCATGCTAACAAAGACAACATGTCAGGACATTATACACAACTTTTGCTATTTACATGGAGTGCACATGCTCATCGAGGAGTTTGATGGGTGACTGACAGCCGACATTTGGTATATCAGGGTAACGAGGAAAACAGAGCTAATGGAAGTTTAAAAACTGAAAAATTGAATATTTGTGGTGGTTTGTTTAGACATTCTGTTCATGCTAACAAAGACAACATGTCAGGACATTATACACAACTTTTGCTATTTACATGGAGTGCACATGCTCATCGAGGAGTTTGATGGGTGACTGACAGCCGACATTTGGTATATCAGGGTAACGAGGAAAACAGAGCTAATGGAAGTTTAAAAACGGAGACCGGAGAAATTTTGTTCTTAGGAAGTTTTTAAGTTTTATATAACAGTTAGGAGAATATTAATAGAAGATTCCGAAAAGGAATCATAGAAACTGAGTCTTTAAACTGGAGGAGTTGAGACTGTCAACAAGTATTTTGTAAATAAAAGAAGATACTGCATATATAAAAGTGATATAAAAAGATCCCATGAAAAGGAAGAAGAAAATTTTATATTTTCAGAAAGGGCCTAACAAAGAAACTGACTCTTTTGAACATTTTGTTATTGTGAAAACAAGGTGTTGCATCTGGTAGACATGATTAAGTATATGTCAAACAATTCCAATAATAGAATGAATCAGAGAATGAATGATTTTAATAATTTTAGATAAGAAAATCTCTCAAGTGTAGATTTAATTTAGGCCTTGGATCCAGTTAATTTTGTAATTATTTATGTAATTTTATTTAAATGTACATATTGTTTTAGTTTCATTAAATGTATATATATATTTTTTAATTTGGTCTCAAGTCAATTTTTTAGATTCTAAAAGAAATAGTTGAAAATCATTGCACCAATTGGAATTGAACACTTGTGTAATTAATGCAGAATAAAAATCTTCTTTATAGAGATGAATAAAAATAAAAAACAATCTCTAAACAAGAGCAGTGCAGAATCAAGTGGATGTTATGGCCTTACAAGATGACTTGAATAGATTGCATGAATGGGCAGGTAAGTGGAACTAGCAGTTCAATGTTGCAAAGTGCAAAGTTTTGAGATTTGGTAAGCAACAATGGGATGCAAAGTATATACTTGGTGGGGAAACTTTAAAGGAAGTAGAGGAGATGAGAGATCTATGAGTGATGGTGGACAAGGAGCTGAAATTCAATGGCCACATTGCACAAGTTGTGAAGACATCACATCGGATAATGGCAATGATGCAGAGGACTCTGACATGCAGAGATAGAGAGAGGTTATGATGCCATTGTATAAGGCCTTGATCAGGCCTCATATGGATTACTGTGCACAGATTTGGTCACTGGGTTTTGATGGTGATGAGGATATGTTGGAAAGGGTCCAGAGAAGATTCACAAAGGTGATCAGTGGTCTTTGGAATGTGAAATATGAGGACAGATTGAGAGAAGTTGCAGAGCCTCATGAATAGGAGGAGGCTAGTCAGGGGTTGTTATAAGCTAATCAGGGGTTGTTATCAGGCTGACATGGAAGAGATTTTTCATGGTATGGAAGAGCAGTGTAGAACAAGAAGCCATTGCTGGAAACTGTATAATGAAGGTGAGCAGAGGAGTTAGGACAGGTTCTTTGCATGGAGATAGAGTGATTGGTGAGTGGAATGCATTGCCTGAGCATGTTTTGGAATATAGACACATTGAATCAGTTTAAAGCAAGGTTGGATGAGCATTGTGTGCAATAGTGTGTACCTCCAACAATGAGTCTCTGACTCCATGGAAGTCAGATGTTAATAATAATAAGAATAATATAAAAAGAGTTCAAGAAATTCATGAAATTTTGCAATTAAGTTGTCAATATAATTATTAATTATATCATTTTCTTTTATATTTTGATAAAATATAAAATAAAAGAATTTTTACTATGCGAAATGCAAATGAAGCACTTTCCAAAATATTTCCATATAAGGTTATCATAAAAAAAGCAGTACCTTGTTACTTTGGCTAACAGTCTCTGGTTATTAATAGAACTGACTGGCCAGAGTCCAAAATGATAAAAACAGACTTAACATGCTCCTCATTTTCAGATAATGGCCGATCATTAGGCCAACTTGTGAAGTGGGTAGATTTTAGGCTTTAGCTCTAACACATACACATATAAAAGTTTACTTGCCCAAGGCATCAGTCTACTTTACATTAACTGACAAAACAAAGTAATACATTCTTTAATTCTCACTATACATTATGTGTAATTATACAGAAATAGGCTTTCCAATGCAGGCTTAAAATGTACACCACAACAGAGCTGATCACAACTCAATTTATGGTTTCTTTCGTTTATTGTTCATGATGGGTGAATTTATATAAATTTTTCATTAATAATAATTTAAAAGGGAAGACAAATAATAAAATTCACAACAACAACAAGAAAGTTGGTCACACTGGATGTGGAGCCAGACTCACTTTTCATAATGCACTGAATCATATGACGCAGTCTTTGAAAGATAATTGTATTTTTAAATAACAGTATTAAAAAGAATCTGCATTATGTACAATTTTCAAGCATTTAATTACACTAAGCTAATTCACGTTGTAAGCTGTGAAAATCAGCTCAGGATGATACTATGTTATTGCACACCTACTTTAAAGGATAAAGGTGTTTGAAGAATAAGATATATAGATTTGCTGCAATATTTAATTAGATTGTTGCAACTTTAATTTTTGTATTTATAATTACTGGCCTGGTTGGCTGAGTGGTTAGCGTACCACTCTCCAGCTAATAGGTCACAGGTTCAAATCCTGTCTTGGGCATGGATGTTTGCAATTGTCTTTAAGTGGAAGATGAATCTCATCACCTGGTGTGAGACCACTGACCTGCTTATTGGAGGCCTGAGGTGCCTGAAAAAGTTCCATGTTTGGTCTTATAGAGCAGGGCTTCTGTACCATGTAAAAATAAATTTAAAAAATATTTAAGAAAAACTGACAAAAATGGGGAAAAGAAGTCTTTAGCTCACCCATGGTATAAATGTACTATAGGTTGAGTAAAACCTTTCGTGGGTGATAACCACATAAAAAAAAATACCGGTTTATTTTGTAGATAAAATTATACTGTAAGAAAAGTACATTTTATTTTATTTTATTTTTTTTTTTTTAAAGAATAGATTGCCTGTTACATATGTTGTGTGTACTGTATATATATTTAAGGTTAATATTGAACTAAATGAATGCATTGATTTGATTAAAATTTATTTATTGGAAAAGATAACTGCAATTTAATTTAAATACATAACTATAACAAGTAATGGCTGCTCATTTTTCTTCCTTCATGACTGAAATGAAATCCGGGAGTATGTTGCATAGTGAAGCATGCATGAAGTGAAAAGAACCATATAATATTGCTGAGAGAAGTGAGGGGATTTTTGGAACTTGAAAGCAGATATTTATGAAATCATTCATACAGAAAGAAAAAAGTTCAAAAGTTATCAATTGTTATGTTACGACAATGATGACAGAACAACTGTCTGGGTGGTGTTGGGGGGGATGGTAATTTGAGTTTTTAATTAATATAAAAAAAAGTCTTTGATATAGAAAGAAAAATAAAGTTTTGAATAAAGGAGATAAGAGGAGAGAAGAAATAGAAGATGATTGGCTTATGTTATGACTTTTAGTTAAAACTGCCAACTAAAATTGCAAAAGAGAATGTTCTAATGTTTGAATTAAGGATTCCAGTTCCAGAAGTTTTATTTCCAACTCTCTGGAAATAAAACTTGTCTAATGAATTTATTAGCATCCACCCATGATCAAATAACTTGACATTGACTGCGATGTTTAAAAAATAAGTGTAAATTATGTGAAAAAAAAAAAAAAAATTTGGATGCATTTAGAATGAGACTGAAAATGGTGAGAAGATTTCTGGAGACCTGTACACACACACATGCACAAATTGCTAACTGCAGTAAGGGGACATGTCCATTTTTTTTTTGAAAATGAGTTTATTAAGAATTAACTCACTGATTAAATGTGAACGATACCACAGATATTGAGAGTGACTGATTATAGATATTAGGCTCTAGAAAATTATTGTAGTCTAAAAAATGAAAAATTTGCACCAAATCAACTTAAGTTTTATGGTTGTTTCTGTGCAGTTGGTAAAAATGGACATGTCCCCTTCATTTCTTTTTTTCAGTCAGTTCCACCCACAAGAAGTTGTAAACATGCAGTACATTTAGTACACTTCTCGGATTAAGATTAAGTCATCCAGAAACTTTGATCTTAAGTTAAACATGCTACATCAGGCTTTCAGCTATATAAGACAGTAGTTCTACATTTGGCAATGAAAATCATCTACAACTTAAATGTTTTCCCAAATAAGCAAAACAAGATGGGATCTTAATGTATAGCAAGCAGATAAGAGATCAGAGATGCTATCCACTCAGCCAACCAAGTCAACAACCTGATTTCCTGTTTCGTATAGTTCAATTTGAATGCTCTCAGGAATTTTTCTGTGAGTTAAATTTTATTACAATATATCTTTGTGTAAGGTTGAATATTTACTTTTAAAATTTGTTCTTGTGTGTGTGTGTGTGTGTGTGTGTGTGTGTGTGTGTGTGTGTGTGTGTGTGTGTGTGTGTGTGTGTGTGTGTGTGTGTCGTGTTCTTTTTTTTTTTTGATGTGTAAAAAAAACGTAAAATATCTGGTGGATAACAAGCATCACCTCTGGTCCTTACATCTTACCAGATCTTTAAGTTTTAAGTTGATATGAAACATGGAAAAAGATTACTTCTTCACTGACTGACATATCATCTAAAGATACTTTTAAAAAATATTCAAAGACAGTAGCTATGATCACATCCTTTTCAGGTCACAAAAAAAATATTTAAAACATAAAACAGAATCAGAATTCATAAATAAAATTTATAATTAAATTGAATCTCCTCTTCTGATTTTTTTTTTTAACTCAACTAAAAATTTTGCTCATCAGATGACTAAACAAGAACATTTTTCAAGCCCTGACTATAATGTAATATTTATTAAAATAAAGTGAAATCCTGAAACATTCTGCTTAAAAGTTACTTTAATAAATGACAATTATAAATTAATTTAAATGGAGAATAAAATTAAATAAATAAGTAAAATGAACGTATTAAAATAGTTTCTTACCAGGTGGTTTCGGAGGACATTCAGGATAATGTTTCTGGAGAACATGAATAGTCATGCCATGTTTTATGCCATAAAATTCAAGAGATTTTTCTGTTTTAAGGCATTTCCCAAAACATACTAATTCTAAGGGTAAAAACAAGGGAAAAAAATAAAACTTATTTTGCCAAATATTAATATTAATATAAAAAGCAACATATTTTCTAGTAAATAATTGGTACATTTCTTCAAGCTCAATCCTCCAATATGCTGAAAAAGTAACAAAGGTTTTTCTAAATAATGTGACAAAAACCACAAAAAAATTATAATAATATATATATAAATATATATATTAATCTACATAGATTATGTTAGGTGGAAATGAATTTCACAGTTCAATATGAGACCACTGCCACCCACTTATTAGTGGCCTGAAATTCCATGCAGTCATTTGAATTTTTAAAAGATCCACTTTTGGTCTCTAAAGCAAGGTTTCCAGGTTAAATAAAAATAGAAGAAAAAAAAATCCTTACTCTACCCATGGTACTCATATACTGGTTTGGAACTTTCTGTGGGTGGGACATTGTGAAATGAGTTGAATGACTTAAACCAAGAGTTAGGTAAAAGGGGGTTTAATAGTAAAACACAACTAGTTTCAGCTTATAACAGCCTTCATCAGGTGACATTATAAAAGAAAAGAAAAAACACTAAACACTGAAAGTTAAAAAACTATGAACAACATAGAGAGTCTCTATACATAATCAGTATGAAAACGTTGCAGTTGTATTTAAAGCTGTTCTTTCATTTGTTGCATTGTTAGGAGAGTGCGTGCTTGTAGCATCACGTGAACGCCAGTACATGATTACAGCTGAATGACTATCTGGGAGGTTGTAGCTCAAGTTATTATTTAGATGTTAAGGGTTGAGGGTGATTTCCCGAGATTCTACGATTTTTCTCTCTAATTCATCATGGCAACGAAAGCTGTTAGTAGATCTGTCCCAGCGGACTGTATGACTTGGGGTTTCATCATTAGGATTAGCCGAGAAAAGGATATGGCTTGATAAAGCACAGCTCATTGTCTCTTGTAACCAATGTCCCTCATGTGTTCCTCCATGCATAATTCAATAGATTTGTCTGTCTGGCCAAAACAAGGAATATCACAATCACACCAAATTTTGTACACACCAGGAAATTAAAGATGATGATGATGACATGGTTTTTGAAGCCAAGGCTATCTCTTTCTTTGCTTTAACACCTAAAGTTTGGAAACGTTATGTGCATGACGTCTTCCTCATTTGGAGCCATGGACATGATTCCCTAATGGATTTCCTAGAACATCTCAATAGTCAGCATCCAAGTATAAAGTTCACAGCAGAGCTTGAAACTGATAGTTCCCTACCTTTCCTAGATGTGAAACTGACCCAGTCTTCTGGTAAACTTAAAATTTTGATGTATAGAAAGCCTACACATACCAACAGATATCTTCATCATCAGTCCCATCACTTCCCTCACCAAAAACTTGGAATAATTTCTACTTTAGGACATAGAGCTCGCTCTCTTCTTGTTAACCTAAATGAACTTCAAAAAGAAATCAACTATCTCAAAACTACTTTCGTACTTAATGGATATTCTAAAAGAATTATTGAAAAATTCCTTCTTAATCCTCCTAGTCGTCATACAGAAGAAATAAATACATCTAAAGGCAATATATCTATTCCTTACATAAGTTCATTTTCACAAAAATTAGCCAAAGTTCTAAAAAAATACAATATCAGAACTTTATTCACTCCACTTCCAAAAATTCACTCCTTAATAAGCCACCCAAAACTATGTCATCATCTTAAATATCCTGGTGTGTACAAAATATGGTGCGATTCTGATATTCCTTATTTTGGCCAGACAGACAAATCTATTGAATTATGCATGGAGAAACACGAGGGACATTGCTTACAAGAGACAAGCCAGTGCTTTATCAAGCACTATCCTTTTCTCGGCTAATCCTAATGATGAAACCCCAAGTCATACAGTCTGCTGGGACAGATCTACTAACATCTTTCATTGCCATGATGAATTGGAGAGAAAAATCTTAGAATCTCGGGAAATCATCCTCAACCCTGAACATCTAAATAATAACTTGAGCTACAATCTCCCAGATTCAGCTGTAATCATATACTGGCGTTCACGTGATGCTGCAAGCACGCACTCTCCTAACAATGCAACAAACAAAAGAACAGCTTTAAATACAACTACAATGTTTTCATACTAATTATGTATAGAGACTCTCTACGTTGTTCATAGTTTTTTTAACCTTCAGTGTTTTTTCTTTTCTTTTATAATGTCACCTGATGAAGGCGGTTATAAGCCGAAACTAGTCATGTTTTACTATTAAACCCCCTTTTACCTAACTCTCGGTTTAAGTCATTCAACTCATTTCACAATATGTATTTTAACCGAGTCAATGAATCATCATATATATATATATATATATATATATATATATATATATATATATATATATATATATATATTATATTATATTATAATCCATATACATGCATACACACACACACACACACACACACCATAGATTGTATCTTAAATCATATTTAGCATCTAATTGTGGAGAACCAAATAAACTTTTTATCCAATTCATTTCTATCTTTTGTTGAAAGTTTTTTCACTTGGTTATATTATAAATTAAAGATGTCAAGAAATTATATTCCTAATTAAATCCTTTATCCAAATTTAAACAAAGTGAAATTTCTTCACACTGGGCCACTTGTATGTATAGAGGCTAATGACTTCACATCAGTTGCCTTAGTATCGCATACTGCAAAACACAATACATCTTTTTCTGTGCATACTACATAATGTTATGCATTATGGGAAGGCCCACTACCCAGACTGATTTCGACATTTATTGAAGTATGTTTAAGTGTGAAGATACTCGATCATTGCTAAACTCATTACTCCTGACCTGAATCACTCCAAGACAGGAAACTCAGCGGTGGTTACACCCCATGACAGGCAAAAACTCACCATCAAGCAGAGCCTCTCTACTCCCCAGGAAGCAAGCATATCCATAGACAAACATTATCAGGAGTGATGATATCAGGAACTGATCAGGAGTGATGAGTTTAGTAGTGATTGCTCTGAGATTTTGGAGAGGTATTCCTGCATTTTAACATACCTATAAAGGTCAAAAAAGGTCTGGCTGGTGGCCTTTTCCATAATGCTATACACGCCCAAAAGGATATGTGTGCTTATGGGATACTGAGGCAAGTGATGTGAATTCATCACTTGCCTCAGTATCCCATTATAGTTTTTTAGTCCAGTCGTGAAGAAACTTCATATGCAAACTTTGTTTCCTCACAGTTGGATAAAGGATTAAACCAAGAATATAATTTCTTGGCATCTTTAATTTATTTCTATCATTTCTTATTTGCAACAAAGATATCTCTATGTACAGCTGCTGAGTACAGAGTTCATTACTTATACTTCATGTCAGTCATTTAAAATGTGAATTTTGAAAATTTAGAAATAATAAAATACACATTCCATAAGACAGATACAGATATCAAACCTTTATTTTTCTTAAATTTTAGAAAATTCAAAAGATAACAGAAGACATAACTTTATATTTAACTGATTTTTTTTTAGTACCATATGACATCATATGGGATTAAAAAACAAAAACATAACAAGCCATTACTGCTACTGCTAACTATAACAACAATACTAAACTTGACTATCATCCTGAAGATAAGACATATCCTGAGAATAACAGTTTAAGTTTAGGTACTGTTCTTGTGCTAATGGTCACAATCACTGTTTAATTCAGAGTTCTTTGCTGATATAAATTCATTCCTTCACTTCACAACATATGTATTGCTGCAGATAATGTGACCTCAAAACTTGCAACAGAAACATTCATAGTGCTAAAACTCCCCCCCCCCACACACACACTAGTAAGTGATATTGGCATTTGAAATTTTGCACAGCAATATTATTTAACAAGCTCTATAATTACTAAATCCAAGAAGAGGTTTCCACATAATGTTGGTTTCCTTATCGGCAAACCAGTCAGAGGATAAGTTCAGTTTTGTCACTAACATATTCTAACTGAAAACAAAATGATTATATCATATAACTGAACATAGCAGCAGCTATATGTCTGTTAACAGATAGAAGAAAAACAAAATAAAGTAGTTTTAATAACAGTTTATAATCATTTCACTTTACTAAGTAAACTGTGCTTGAGGAAATTATATTCTTGTTTTCATCCTTATCCAAACCTAAATAAAAAAATTTTGTTTACTCATGAACTATTTTCATGACTAGGCCACTTGATTACAGAGCAGTTAACTTCATCCTATATCAAATTCCTTTGCAATTATGAGATACAAAAAAAGGGCAATTTGATGAAGTCAACTATTGTATATAAAAGTAGCCTTGTCACAATATTTCACATACCAACCTTTGTTTACTCACACTTTAGTAAAATAAGAAAGAAAATCACCTGTATGCTGCAGATGGAAGAACAGAAGTGCTTAAATGGGAAAAGACCTTGAATATGATTCACGAGTCCCTTAAGCAAGAAACATACTCAGCAGGGCTGATGTTGTTCAACTGATGTTCATTCAACTGATGTTGAATGAATATATAAATAATATTTATGCAAGTTTAGATAGTTTTAACAATGCATGTGTGTTATTTTTCCCACCAAGGACATGAATTTTATGCCTCAGGAAGGGATGTACACAGTGATAACTCACTACATGATGAAATTTCACTTTCTTGACTCACTTCTTCCTACCAGACAGGATAACACTCTCTTTTTTCTTTTCTTAATAGGAGAGACTGCTATTAGAGGCAAGGTCTGTTCCAATTTCAACAAAAACTATCCTTTTGTTCAGAATTAAGAAATGGCAGTGAATTGAAATGGAGATCAAGAGCACAAGAATCATTCCACGTAAAATCTTCAAATTAAAAATTAAATTAAAGCTGCATAATTTTATATGATAAAAGTGAGTTATTTGGTTATCCTATCCTTTAGAAGGAAACTTTTTTTCTTTTTTTTTTAAGATTTTTCTTGGCATCCTATTAGTTATTTTTATTTGGCAAGGTCAACAGAATTTTTACAATTTTGGAAGGTTTTAAAATTAATCACAGCTTTATATTCAATTTCTGATATTTTTAATACTCAAGGCATGTATTTTTGATTCCTTATTTGCATTTTCGGATGAATTAATTTTTTTCAAGATGGGTACTTACTTTAGGTGATGTTCTGACAGTGTGCTCTTTCTCCATTTTGTACTTCATCCTGTGTGCACTAGAAATCTGAAAGTTTTTTTTTTTTTTTTTTACAATTAACTTCATTTTCAAGAGAAAATAAGATTTTTATAACTAAAGTGATAACAGAGTATAGTCATTGGAAGTTATATATCTCCTGCTTTGAAATTAAATATGGTAATTTATTTGACCAAGAAAAGAGTATAAGAGGAATGGGAATTATATAAAACTAAAATTCTTCTTCTTCTTCCTCTCATGCCTTATCCCATCTATTTAGGATCAGCCTTTTACATTATGCAACTTTACGTGCGCAATCCTAACAGACTTATCGCAGAGCCTGATGGGTGGGGTATTTTATGTCTGTAGAAGTGTGTGTTCATGGGGCTGGTTTGAGTTCTGAGGAATGAGAAACCTGAGTTTCCAGGAGAAAACCCTCCACCGCCATATGAGACCAGATAAAGGTTCCTCATGTCACTGGCGGGAATCGAACCCAGGTATTTCTGACCAAAGGGCTTCGTCTATACGGACTGAGATACAGAGAATCTTATATAAAACTAAAATTCTCATGTCTAAACCTATAAGAATTGTTGACGTCGTCAACAACACAGACAAGTCTGAACATGTCTGTAACTCGAATAGTATGCTGATACAAGATGAAAGAGGATTCAATATGTTATTTGCCATTCCATCCCCATAATTCCTCACCCTACTTTTGTTCAGTCGTGTCAACTGTCTTGGTGTGAAATCCTATTTGTACTCAAGTTGACTATATGTGATAAAGGAGTGCTCTGTTGACTTTTTTTTTTTTGTTAAAGAAATGCAACATAATCTTGTTTATTTTCTAGAGCTCAATTAATAGAATAAAAGTGAGTTAAGTGACAATGTTAAAACATAAAACTTACATCAGGTATATGAAATCTGCATATCACAATAAGTATGTGGAATTTTATTTTATTTTTTTTTCCCATTTCTATCCATCCATCCATCAGTGACTCTAACAAGCACTTAAGTGCCCACAGCCTTCCAAGTATCCTTGAATTTCCTAACCGTAATACAAGGATAAGGTGGTTACCCCCTATTCCTCTATGTATTCTTGTCTGTAAATTGTGTGTTCTACTAGCCAGTTCATCTGTTCTGAGGAACGAAAAACCGGAGTTTCCAGGAATAAAACCCTCTACCTCCATATGAAACCAGCTAACTCACCTTTAGTCAAAAGAGATCAGATAAAGGTTCCTCACGTCATGGACGGGAATCGAACCCAGGTGTTTTCAACCAAAGAGCTTCACCTGTACCAATTGAGCTACGGAGGCTCTTTTCATTTCTAGAGTGATACTAAATATTGTAACCCATTTACTGCATGCAAACTGCAATCCAACTGTTTTTTTACAAACCCCAACAAAATATGCATAGCAATGTTACTGCTATAAAACCAAAATAATTTTTTTTTAATGTTTTTTGTACTTTTATATAAACAGAACTTTTGCAGAACATAAATCTTATATCTGGTATCTTGAACCTGAGCAGTCTGGCCCATCTTGACTAAACAGTCCTTTGGAAGAAAACTAAACTTTTACATAAAAGTAGATTCCTTACAGCATCGTTATATAAGAAGAGCTGTGAGGCCTTTCTACAACAACCAAACTTAAACAGATATAGGAAATATTACTATACCAATTTTATGCAAATTCCTGATTATTATATTACTGTATTTTTTTTTTTTTAAATAATTGGAAATTTACTGACCATCTGGTGTTGATTAGTGATGCTTTTTGAAATTGATTCTTTTATTGTAATTTTATTCTGTGCTCCATTATTGTTATTGTATTGAGGTTGACTATGATACTTTGGCCAAAATTTTACAGCTAACAAATTTATTTCATGCAATTTAAAGTTTCCGTCTTCAATATTCTAAGTATGTCAGCTTATACCTATATTAAGGCAAATATGTTGTCAGTTGAGTGAACCTCTTAAAAATCTACGGACTCCATGGAAAGGGGGGGGGGTAATGATGATGATGACAATAATAATATCTGTTACATTATTTTTGTAGGAAAAATTACAATGTTGGAAGTTTGTTTTTTCACTTGGACTATAAATTATATATTTAGTTTAATCCTTTATCCAAGTGTAAGCAAACAGTTTGCGTGTGAAGTATCTTCCGGACTGGGGCAACTCATAGCAAAGGTGGACTGAGTTCACATCACTTTCCTTAGTATCCATAATGCAAAGCACATCTCCTTGCGAACATGTATAATGCTATGCATTATGGGAAGGGTCACTACCCAGACCGGTTTCAACCTTTATTGAGGTCTCTTCAGTGGGAGTTAGACCCAGAGGTGATACCAAGGTTGAAGCAATGCAGAAATCATATTTCCATATGGCAGTTGCCAAAAGGTGTCACACTTTATTATTAAATTACTCTGGATTAGAGAAAGATGTTGGAAGTTTTTTTTTCTTCCACTTGGTTAGACTATAAATTATATGTTCAGTTTAATCCTTTATCCAAGTGTAAATGCATAGCATTATATATGTCCACAAGGAGATGTGCTTTGCATTATGGGATACTAAAAAAAGTGATGTGAACTCAGTCCACCTTTGACACAAGTTGCCCCAGTCCTGAAGATACTTCAGGCGCAAACTTTGTTTGCTTACACTTGGATAAAGGATTAAACTAAATATATAATTTATAGAAAAATTATGATGTTTTGGTGAAGAAAAATAAGTTAAGCTTTGCTGCTTATGCCTTTAAAAGTAAGTTTTAGGTACATGCATGAATTTTATCACACAATTTACATGTGTCGCTATCCTTTTTATTAAAGATATTTTCAAAATACTGATCTTGCTCCTCTTCATAAATAAAGCCGTATTGCTTTATTATTTACAAATAGCTTTAAAAAAAAAGATTATTACATTTCTTTAATGCTATTAAAAAAAAAATCATAAAAATTAAACTACATGTATAGAAAACGATGGGCACACTTAAAATAACAAAATGTGCAACAAGTTTTAAAGCAAGTAATATGACTGATTCAAAAACATTTATACAATGACCATTTTAACAACTGATCTCCAGACTGCTGATTCCATATATGAAAATGAAACATGTGCAGCATGCAAACAAAAATAAATGGTTCCATTTCATACAAAATTTTCAATTAAATATTTGGAAATAATGATTTATTTTTATAATTATTTATTGTTATAATTTTTTATAAATAACTATGATTTAATTTCATACATCTCCCCTTCAAATGTAAAATATTAACTTAATCAAGCAGCATCTTGAAGACCTACATAACTGCTAGGAATTATTTTTTTCTTGGAATTCTGTAATATATTTAAAATATAGTACATAAAAATTTCTTAAAAAATATAAATACAGATATAAATATCCTCGTGAATGCCCACTTTAAACAAATCCTGCACTACCACCATTGTGAGAGTACTGCTTTTTTATAAGAATTTATCTGTCTTGATATAGCTTCATGACTGCATAACATTACATTGTTTTTGGAATGTCACTCTTCTGCAATATACATTCTTTATGTTTGTCTACTGACAGTGATGATATATAAGCACGACTTCCTGATAGCATTCTGATCTACTAGGTGAAAAACATCCTCTACAACCCATCCATAAACTTCAATGATGGGTTTGGGGGGAGAGTAACACCTATCAGTTGTCTACAGAAACCAAACCTACAACCATGGATGATCTTATAAGCTAGATAACCAAACAATCTAGAAGAGACCATTTTATTTCACTTACTGCTCAAAATGAAGAATGGTGCAAGAAACAGATCTGTTCTTAAGTCTTAAATGAACAGGAGCAGCAAATTTTAGCCTTCATGATGAAATGTAGATTAGATCATGATGAAATATGTAGATTAACACCTACATATCAGCTTTATGTGATATGTAGGTGTTAATCCTTAACCACAAACATCAATATGGATAAAATACATCACTCCTCATACACTTCATATCCATAATATATTTCAATTTTAATATGTACTTTGCATCCATGGTAACCTTGATGTGTTCATGTCATGGCCAGTTGGGTGGTTAAATGATAAATCACTCTTGGAGTGAAAAATGTGACACATGTAAAAGCAGCTAGAATGTTGTATCATTTTGAATTTTGCAATTTTTCTACATAACTTTTAGTATCTTTAAAAACACTGTACCATACAAATGATTTTAAAATATGGCAGTGAGAATAATCATATCATTATAATAAATTTAGTTTAATATTATTAAACTAAATTCATTATAGTCTAACCAAGTGAAAAATAAACTTTCAAAATCATAAATATCCATAACCTGCATAGAACATTTAATATATATAATAAAATATTATATATATAAAACCAACCAACCATGTACACATCAAGGTTACTATGGGCTTTTATAGGACTGATGAAGGGGAAATGTTTCAGCACTTCGCTAGATGGGTGGGGGGGGGGGAGTCATCCCTGAAATTTGAGTAAGAGTATGGTTAGCGTGAGAACTACATTTTTCGCTTGGAGAGTGGTGAATGAATGGAATGGGTTGACTGAGTTGGCTGTGGGTGCTTTGTCTGTTAACTGCTTCAAGGAGAGATACGATGGATATCGTATTGATAATTTACGTATCTCACGATGAGTCTAAGAACTCCATGGAGATGTGCGTGCAATAAGGTGTCAATCGAAGTCACAACAATGAAAACTACTTATCAGAAAATCTTCTGATAAGTAGATTTCATACAAATTGCGTGACAAAGAAAAAACTGCGACGCTTTTTAACTTGCTGGGGTGTAGTCGCTTGGTCTCGGAATGCGATTATGATTCAAGAATGACCCCCCCCCCCATTCAATACAGGATGATCAGACATTATCCCAGTGTTCCGCAAGAAGCCTTCGGTACAACAATGGAGTTTATGTAGTAAAATGTAAACTGCTTGATGACCGAGTAAAACAATACCTAATGTTCACTTTGAACAACAGGAATCAACGGTTAAATATACCTTTGGCTAAATGATCTTATAAAAAAATTATTTACCAAAGTCATCAGTTGGTAAATTTAGCTCTTCTCCTATTTTTTTCCTGAATTCTTTTACAGATTCCGATAAATTAATATCACTAATCCTACGTCGTTCAGCTTTATCTACAAGGGGATCAAAGCATAACGCAACATAAACAGCAGCCATCGTAAATATCCTCTTTCCGTCTTATGTATATACATCACACGCTACCTAGTGTTACAGAACATATAGAAATTTATTAAGATTAGAAAGCGTATATTGCTAATCAAATAACCTAAATCCTTAATGTTTTACTCGGGGAATTCAGTTAATCAAAGAATAAATCACAATGATAAGCTGAAATGAATTAATCATTAGAATTTCTTACCGGCTTATAGCATTCTAAAAATGTTCATAAGAAAACAAAAATTCAAAAGTGTCGACTGCGTTTGAGACTAGGCATACTACAGTATGCCTAGTATGCTTACCTTCGGCACAAGAAGTGCTGTGTTATGGCATTACTGTAATTAAAAGAGGCAAGCCTTGGTGGATTGCAGGTATTGCCTAGGGTTTTCTCTGTCAGACCATCCTTTGTGGTTACTGGTCCTCTTAGGTCGTAGGTAAAGAATGCAGGAGCTGGTGAGCTCCTTCATAATACACTCAGAAAGAGAGAGAGGGATGCCTACCGTTTGGCTGAATAGAAATTAATTTTATTATTAGTTAACAGTTTATTCACATCACGTATACAAATTATACATATTATACTATTCAACTTGTTTGAATGACAATATTTCACAATACAATTCAATGCATAGTACAATATTACAAAATAAAAGTCAAGCATTACTATCATATTCTGTTCGTACTAACACTTATTTTGGCTATTATTTCATTATGGTTAACCACCTTACCGGCCATTGTGGGTTAAAAGGCATCCTCATGCGCTTCGTATCCATCATATATTTCAATGTAATATCAATGGTATTGCAATTTTAATATGCACTTCGCATCCATGATAACATTGACGTCTTGGCCGGTAGCGTGGTTTTAATAAAAAGTTTTTTCATATATGCAAGTAGAATATAATATATTTCGAATGGTTTCACAGTTATTATAAGTAACTGGTTTAGAGTAATGTAAGTTAGTTAATGCAAATATGTGAGTAGAGTAGGAGTAGGCAGTAGCATGTTTTTTTCTCCTGGAAACTCGGGTTTTTCATCCCGCATACAGAAAAATCGGCCCTTCAGAACACACGCAATTTACAAACAAAAAATACTAGTTGCGGTGGTGGATGTGGGCAGTAGATGGCGTTGATTGAGATAACTCGTAGTAGAGGTTGAGACAGTAGTATCAGTTGAAACAGTTGTAGGTGTCCTCCCGCGATGAGTCTTCAGACTCCTTGGAAGTGTCAATAATAATAATAATAATAATGTGTAATCGAGGGCCGTAGCTATACTGGTTACTAGAAAAGTAATTATGAATTTGAATTTGTGAATTTAAATTCTTAAATTCAAATTCGTAATTACTTTTCTAGTAACAGACAGACACTGAGAGTCCAGGGACCGCATCTAAGAGGAGTTCCCTTACCAGTTATAATAATGTACATGTTTATATTTTAATACCTAATTGAATGAACCAATTTGTAAATCAATACCTTAATCGGTTATGATATAGGAGTTATAATGATCTCTTATATTATACGTTTAAAGTAATTGTCAACATTGTTTAATCCCATAAGGTAGTTTCTCAATCTTTTTCTGAATATATGTTCTGAGGTTATAGATTTAATTTCATTCGGAAGTTTATTATAGCTACTCGTCGCAATGTACTCGAATGATTTATGAAAAATTTCTTCGTTAGTCTTAGGTACTTCCAGCGTGTTTCGATCGCAGCGCAATTCATAATCTACATTATATACCAAGAAACTTTCACTGTTTCTTTTTACATATAACAGACAACCACAGAGATATAGTTTCTGAAATGGTAGAATATTATGAACGATATACAGATCATTGGTTGAGTGTGCGAAGTCGGTAGTAGTTATGGCTCTAATTATTCTGTTTTGTATTCTTATTAATGGAAGCAGATTGTTATAATAGTCTCCTCCCCAACAGATAATGCTATATTGCAGTGAGGAATTTACCCAGGAATAGTATAAACATCTTAAGAATGCTGCATTTACAAAATTTTTAACGCAATATATTCTGTTAATTAATATTGTTAAAAAAGTGGTGTGGAAGTTCCACTTCAAATTGCTATCAATATGGAGGCCCAAATAATTGATGGTTTTTGTCAAGTAATTAGCACATAGAACTTCGAATTTGAGACGAATTTCTATCAAAAATATATTCTTCCTTGGACAAAAATTTGCACAGATTTACCAAGAAGTGCAGATATTACTTGAAATAACTCTAATGATATTAAATATAGAAATAACTAAAATAATAATAACAATGATGATGACGATAGTAATACACTATAGTAGTAGGGGTGTCACTTCTGACAAGATCAAGTTCAAGATAAGATAAGGAATTGTAACGTGATTGGTTGTTCAGATGATGATGTCATTGTGTGTGTCGTCATGGGATTTGAATGTTTGGAATTCATCTGGGGAACATCTGTGTATGTGACGTCACGTTGTTTGTTTTGTTCGCGTATGGAATTGTGGGTGATGGTTAGAGATAAGGATTCGTGTCGTGATTGGTGGGGCAGTTTCAACCAAATAGGGGTAGGGTTAATGGGGGAAGCAACGTCCATGTTGTGGATGTGTGTTGTTATCATATATAGATAAGTGACATCATTTGTTAGTTGTAAATAAGTGATGTTATTGTTTTGAATGGAAAAGGAAGATATATTAGTGGATAAGGATTTGTGCTGTGATTGGTGGGATAAAAGAACCAAATAGGGATAGGGTGAATGGGGGAAGTGACATCAGTGTCGTGAATGTGTGTTGTTTTCAGATGAAAATTAGTGACGTCATTTGTTAGTTGTAAATAAGTGACGTTATTGTTTTGAATGGAAAAGGAAGATATATACTAGTGGATAAGGATTCGTGTCATGATTGGTGGGACGCGTTAAACCAAACAGGAGTAGGGTGAATGGGGAAAGTTACATCAGTGTCGTGAATGTGTGTTATGAGATGTAGATAAGTAAATGGTTTGCATATGGCATTATGGGTGATGGATAGTGATAAGATTGAGTTTGAAATTTCACTTAGGGAGTCCCAAATCTGTCAGGGACATCACGTGGTGTGATATTTAGAGATAATGAGTAGTGACATTATGTGTTTGGAAATTTCTGGGGAACATATGTCTCAGTGACATCACGTGGTGTTTTGGTTTGCCTATGGAATTGTGGGTGATGATTTTGAGATAAGATATCTTGGAATTTCCCAGGGTGACAAACATCAGTCGTTGTCGTCAAGTTTTGTGTTTGGTTGTCTATAGATTATTATTATTATTCCTGACACCTCCAAGGAGTCCAAAGACTCATCGCGGGAGGACACCTACAATCTCAACCACTAGACCGAACCTCTACTACGAATCAACGCCATCTAACCCCCACCTCCACCACTACCACAACTAGCATTTTTTGTCTGTAAATTGCATGTGTTCTGAGTGTAGATAGTAGTACTAATTTTCCAATATAGTTTGGGGTATTTCTTTCCTATTAAATACTATGGGAATTCTTAGAGTCGAGATGGCGGCAGCGTTTAGACCTTTTCTGAATAACTTAATTACATTCTGGTGTCCCCTCAAACACACGCTTTGTTTTTCTCATATACAAAACTCATCTGAATATTTAGATTTGTCTACATTTAATATCTTAAAATTCATTACTTTTTCTAATTAACGTTATCATTTTACAAAATGTTTAGCTATTGGCATTTAAAAAAAATTAATTAAACTAAACGGAGACTTAAATGTATTAGAACAACTTTTCTATCTAGTCTAGAACTTCTAATGATAATTTAAATTACTTACAGTCTTTCCAGAATGGCTCTTCTTAATGCGAATAGATATTCCAAAATAGTTGAATTTTATATCCACACACACACACAGACACATACAAAACATATGGGTTGAAAGAACGAAATTTCTGCAAATAACCTGAAATCTAGTTGACTCTTTCTTCCTTTTAGATTTATGTCCCTTTGTTACTCTGGATTAATTGCATTCGCACGTTGCCTCATGTTATGTTTTCACACGGGCTTTGTCCAAAATGACATCATAGAGTTGAAGTCTAAACGCCGTTTTGTTGAGAGTATGTGTTACTTTCTGTTTGGAATTCAGGGTGTTGTTAGAGTATGGAATTCTGACAAGTGAAATGATTTTTTTAACTTTACAGGATTCACAAAACACTACAACACACAAACATTTTTTTTAAATTAATACATATAATTCTAATCAATAAATGAATTGTGTGAATTTCTTTTCCCCCACACTGTAGATTTTTCATATGTTTATCTTAAACTGTGTCATTTCCGTTCGTTATTTTGTTGAGCCTACTTGTGAACTTTTCTGACCAAGAATTTCCCATATAGGTATTTCATTCCTCTTCTGACTATAGGAATTCTGAATAATTAATTATATGCTGGTATCCCCATCAATCTCACACACATTAGACATGAAAAATCGCTAATGTATACTATGATTATTCTTATGAAAAAAAAAAAAACTATTCAGTATTAGAATTCGAATTGCACTCACCAAATCATACGATCACTGGTCATTGAAATTACAAATTTCACATGCTATGTTTAAGTTAAATAAAAAAGATTAACTTACTTTCCAGAATGCGGCAACTTGGAACTATCGAGGTTTTCTGAATATTCCAAATTGTTGATTTTTAACATATATTCACAGCACGAAACATAAGGTCTTAAATGCAGTTGACTCTTTTTCCTTATAGGTTACCATGCCCTTCGTTTATTTCCTTCACTCATGGTGGAACTGGGTCATTTTCGTTCACCAATTTGTTGTGCCTACTTGTGAACTTTTCTGACTGTTGCTTGGAATTCTCTTGGTCTTACACTGACTATTCATTTTACCTTCGATTCCTTGTGCTCTTAATTTACTTATGTAACTGAAATTTTTTTTCTTTCTTCAGCATTAGTAAGTTTAAGAAACGGAAATGAGAAAAACAAGGTTTTTTAGTATTCCTAACTGAACAGAAATTAAGACATTAAACTTAACATGTGTCTGTAAGTAGAGTTACCATATTTCTCGAAAACATATTTACAACTAACAAATGACATCACTAATTTTCATCTGAAAACAACACACATCCACAACACTGACGTTGCTTCCCCCATTCACCCTATCCCTATTTGGTTCTTGTATCCCACCAATCACAGCACAAATCCTTATCCACTAATATATCTTCCTTTTCAATTCAAAACAATAACATCACTTATTTACAACTAACAAATGATGTCACTTATCTGCATCTGATAACAACACACATCCACGACACGGACGTCACTTCCCCCATTCACCCTACTCCTATTTGATTTAAACTGCCCCATCAATCACGACACGAATCCTTATCTCTAACCATCACCCACAATTCCATACGCGAACAAAACAAACAACGTGACGTCACATACACAGATGTTCCTCAGAAAAGTTCCAAACATTCCAATCCCATGACCTCACACATACAATGACGTCATCATCTGAACAGCCTGATAACAACACACATCCACGAAATGGACGTCACTTCCCCCATTCACCCTACTCCTATTTGATTTAAACTGCCCCATCAATCACGACACGAATCCTTATCTCTAACCATCACCCACAATTCCATACGCGAACAAATCAAACAACATGACATCACACACACAGATGTTCCTCAGAAAAGTTCCAAACATTCCAATCCCATGACCTCACACATACAATGACGTCATCATCTGAACAGCCAATCACGTTACAATTCCTTATCTTATCTTGATCTTGTCAGAAGTCACACCCTTACTACTCACTATTAGTAGGCTGACCATACGTATTGTTTCGAATGGGACAGTGCCATTTTTCTTTCATATTTCCGACCATCCCGTCGTTTCAATAAAAATGTCAATTTTGTCCCGTTTTTTTAAAAAAACTAAATATACCTTCATATTGGTCAATCATAAATTATTATTCATAACCTATAATCATATATCAATATCATGGATACCAGTGATTTGTATCAACATGGAGTCTCATTGTTCGATATCTGCAGTGATTTATTCAGAGGAAATAAAAAATACATGTTATCAACACTTGCGCGTCTCAGACGCGGAGTATGTTCTGCTGTAACGTTAGTTTTTGTATTGCCTGTATACTAACAGGTGGCTTTGTTATTCAATGGCATTGGTTTAAATTTCATATTTTTTTAAGTTTTAAGTCTTATTTTTTAAATTGTTAAGTCTACTTGTAATATCAAAGTGGCGCAACTGCAGTTGTAATGGAAATTTCCAGGAAGAATTGAAATTTATTCAACTAGACATGTTATGTACAAGTGATGGAACAAAAGTACAGATTTTTTCTGAAATGAGCTAAAAACGCCTAGACTTTCAAGACTTTTGTAATATTATAGAGTTTATTCTATGTCTTCCAGGAAGTACAGCACCTGGAAGACATAGAATTTCTGTTATGAAGAGAATGTGGTCAAAGGAGAAATCTAGATTAAGTGTTAAGACAATGAGGGCTATGTTAGCTGTGAGACAAAATTGAAAGACCAAAAATTTGATGCATTAGATCACTTCATCGGAGAAATATGCATGGTACGATCGTGGTAAAATACTGTCCCCCTCTACATCTACCTAAATTTTTGTTCTGTCACTGAAGAATAATGATAAGCCCAATATGTTTATGTAATAAAACTTTTTTTATTGTCTTACTTTTTCATGAATACAGAATATTGCATAACCACCGTCCCGTTTTTGTCTCAAGGGAATATGGTCAGCCTAACTATTAGCCTAGATACCTCTCCAGTACACACTCTTCTAGAAGTTAGCAAAAGATAAATATGCCTTACCTGGTAATACCTGCATAAATCTTCCCAATTATCGCATACAACTGATTAACACCTGCTCGCTCTCTCGCTTTCGTTTTGAGAGCATTTCTTTTGTTTCTTTCTTTTCAGCAACTAATGAAAGTTGGTTACTATCAAGGACAATCCTAATCGTGTGACTCTATTGCACATCATCCCTAATCCTGCTTTTCTTTTAAAAGATATTTCTATATATTCTTGTTACTTAATTCTTGGATTTCAATCAAGGGAAGTTATCCAAGCTACGAATTTATTAGCTGTATCATTCACCTTACATAATTACTAACCTCTGTTAATTGTTAAATGCAAAATCCAGACTAACAAACTATATGAAAATTTCAATTCACAGGTTAATTTATCAACTAAAAATATAGATAAATTGCTGAGTATGACATGTACCTAATACTTCTAGTACATGACTTATATTCAGTACAAATACTATGTACAAGGCAAAGAAAATTTATAAGGTAGTTTTAACAACGAATAATCATGCGGATTAAACTCGCAGAAATTTATTAATTTAAATGGAACGCTACTTCGACATGTTTCGCTGTCTTTTTTGGATGATATTAATCAGGAAAATTTTTAGCACGAATAGTAAACATCTCAAACGTTTCCAAATCCCATTATTTTGATAAACTAAAATATATTGGATTGGCAGGTTTAATCATGCAACATTTGAGACATTATGCGAAGTCTGTACATTGCCCTGTAAACATTGTTTGTAATTACTGATTTAGAGATTGCAAAAGTTATATAACCTCGTCTACATGCTGTTTTTACGGATTTCGATGCTTCTTCCAGCTTGACCCACGTACGCGTGAATAAGGAATCTTGAATACCCCAGGATGTTGGTAGAATGGAACGCTCTCTTGTGGGGAAAGTAGGAAAGTTTGCAGTGTGTTAATTTGACAGAAATTTAATAATTTGACTATCCGTCTTGTATTGCCAACGTGTGTCAAGGGTATGATAGTTTCGTAATTGATTTCCGGGGCTGTTTTGAAAAACACATTTTCTTCAGTAACTTCTTTGAGTAGTTACTTTAGAGAAATTGACGAAATAGAATATGTAGTTTTTCTTTCAATTTCATCATTCTCATTTATGAAATATATTCAAGGTTCTGATGACACCTACTTTTTTAAAATTATAATAGAAATAACTTAGTGTTCTATAAACCTCAAATGAAATCTTCCAGGTAGTTATGTTGAGTATGATTTCTTGGAAATGCTAATCACCGTGGTTTTTTTTTTAAACGTGAAATTGATCTCTGGATACCTATTATTTGGGAATTATATAAAATCTGCAAGAGCCTGTGTAGCTCAGTGGATGTGGCGTTTGCACATCACCGCGCTTGGCCGCACGAAGAAAGACTTCATTTCGAGTCTAGTGGGCGACTAGAGGAAATTTTTCTAAGCCTTTTTTCGACCGGTTCCCGAGTTAGTCGATCTCTGGCATGGGCAAGCAGGTTTTTCCTCCCGGAAACTTCGGTTTTTCGTCCTGTAAACTCAAGAAAATCGACCGTAGGACCCACATTACTTCAGACATTACATATATATTTTGTTAGGGTTAGGGACCACGAGATGGCGGCACATTTGAGCCGTCCCTCTTCACTGCGTACCGCTTAATTAGTGATAGCTTTGGGCCATCTGTTTCTGATTGGGTACCAGTGGAGATTGAACTGCCCACTCAGTCTCCAAAAGTTAGATAGGGCTAAATGGCCTCGCCTACTCCCGTATACGGGAATAAAAAGGCGTTAGCTGATTTTTATTTTTTAAATAAAATCTGCAAGGTTTTTTCTGGATATGCTTCAATATAATAAATACAGCATCAACATACTTTCACCTGACATGTGGCTTTCGGATCGTCTGTGTTATGGCTTTCTTAAACTTTTCAACTCTATCGCCCATAATTAGCGATGGGCGATACAGTTGAGCCCATTGCCATACCATGCTTTAGTAATAAAATCTTCCTTTCCAAATGAAGAATGACAATTGAAGTTATGATGGAAGAGACGTGTCATGTCAAGACTAAATAGGTCTGCAGGGATATTCACTAATTCTTCCACAGAGATGATGACTCCTTGTTTTTTTTCTCTCTCTCTTTCTCTCTAGCTTCCTCCACATTAATCTGGTAATACCCTCTTAACAACTTATGTCTGAATCATATCCTCTTTCCTTCTCCTCCTACCCACCAGTTTCTGAAAATTGCATTTTCTCGATCTATCATCATACTCAATATCATGACCACTGAGATTGAGACCAATCTCAATCATCTCTGGACCATTTTCAAAAATCTTGATCTTTCTCAAATCCAGGTAATGAAATCTGCGCATGTTAATCTATACGTGGCTTATCAAAGCCATATACAATGAAACCATAAAATCCTAACTCCTACTCGTCAGAATCCACCACTTCATTTCTATAATTTTAGCAATATATCTTCGAAATTATAGGTCCTTTTCCACAATTACTCTCAAATCTCTCCTCTTCTCTACCTGATTCAAGATATTTAAACAAATTATGTACTCTACATCCCATCGTTGTTTACCATAAGTCAAAACCTAAGAATTTTCAACATTGAACTAAAACCCCCAATGATTTGTTCCTTCAAAAAGTCTGATTAACTCCCCATATTCTTCCCACCTTGTGCCATCTGCAAACAACCGCATATCATAATTCAGACTTCTCCCAATATCATTAAGATATAAGTTGAACGGCAACGATACCAAAACAAATCCTTTGGACACAACACCAATGACCTTCCACTTCAAAGGAAGTCACCAATATTTTGCATTTGTGCACTAACCCTGGTCTCCACCTATAAGACAGCCACTCTGCAATCTACTGAAGATTCTATTATTTAGCCCCATTGGTTCCAATTTAATTACCAGCTTGTCATGTGGCAATTTATCCAAGGACTTTGCAAAATATAAATACATCATCGTGTATGCATCACTCGTATTCAATGCATTTATCACCCGGTTCTAATAAGTATATTGTTAAACACGATCTTTCGTTGACAAATTCATGCTGGCTATCAAAGAGAATTTTGCTGTTGTCAACCTATTTCTGTATCTTAGTAATTATTAATCTCAATGTCATTTAACTACAACTGCAGTCACACAGACTGGCCTATAATTCAAAGCCTTAGTCTTATCACTTTCCTTATGAAATATCGCTCCTCTTCCACTCATTTGTAGTGCAAGAATGTTAAAAAGATATGTCAAAACTGTTGCTATCTCCCTGGAACATTTCGTGATGAAATGTCATAAAGTCCTAGAGCCTTATTAACACCAAGTTTATTCAATTCCTCAAATACATACACATCACTTAATAATAGCCTTCCTCCTCACCTCCTATTGCATTTAAATTCCCACTGGATGATGACACTTTCAGTAAAATTAAACACCTTCATGAAATGTTCATTGTATACTCCAATGAACCTTCTAGACCTTCTGCAGCGGTTATCAATGCTATCCTTCCATAATCATTATTTCTTCTATATTGTTATTATTTAGACGGGTATCTTCATGGAGTCAAAAGACTCATTGCAGAAGACCCATACTAGGCTTTATTCCCATCATACCTATTCTTTATTCCCATCATACATTTCCTTAATTGTATTCCCATTGTTGGGGCACTCCCAAACACATCTTGGCAATAAATTCCATTCATTTACCACTCTCCAAGTAAAGAAACTAGTCTGAACACCCTTACTAACCAAGCTCTTAGACAATTACCAAATGTAATCCTTGTTTTCCCCCTACTCCTCATCTACTGAACAATTTCTTTTGTGTCAATATTAGAGGATCCCTTTAGTAATTTATACGTTTCTATCATATCCCCTCTGCTCCGCCTGTCAACTAAACTGCAAACTACGAGTCTTCAATTTATCCTAATGGGTAGCATTCCGGAGACCTGCCACAATGCTGTCCACCACTTTCTGATCTCCAAGAAACGCAGACGACCAAATCTGTGCACAACAGTCAAATGTCACTGAATCATGGAGTTATAAAGAGGGATAATAACCGCCCTATTTTTATTGTCAGTGTTATTCAACATCTAAA
This sequence comes from Typopeltis vanoorti, assembly GCF_054136105.1. Classification (NCBI taxonomy): domain Eukaryota; kingdom Metazoa; phylum Arthropoda; class Arachnida; order Uropygi; family Thelyphonidae; genus Typopeltis; species Typopeltis vanoorti. The sequence goes on from NC_143555.1 coordinate 36,353,726, forward strand.
TAATCCTCTGAGCTATTTTGCTAACCATTGTGTTATATCCGCTAAATTTTAAATCTGTATCCACCATCTCTCCCAAGATCTCTAGCTACATAAATTTCTTGTCATCTAATACCCTCAATATGATACAGGGTGTCTAATCTTTTCATCCCAAAGTGCATTACCTTACATTTTGAAACAGTCAATTGATAACGATTGTCCTTTGCCTACTCTGCCAATTTATTTAAATGATTTTTGGAAGATATATACATAACCTTTATCAACTATTGCTCTCCCTAGTTTTGCATCATCGGCAAACAACTGAATGTACCTCCTTCAAATCTTCTGCTGAAATTAAAGAGTATTGGTCCTAGTACAAAGGGCTGTGACACACCACTAGTCATCCTCATTCGCTTTGTTTCCAATCCACCATATACCACACTCTGATGTCTGTCTATCAGCCACCCCTATCCATGCCACTAGCCTCATAACCATTCCTATTTCTTCCAACTTAAACGTATTCATTGTTGGGGCACTCACAAATACCTCTTGGTATGTGATAGTCTTAAGTAATAGTTGTATGCTATGTAATACTTTTCCGTGCGCTATTCAGTCAAATGCTTTTGTAAAGCCGAGCCATATCGTAGTGCAGCCATATCCTTTATCCAATTCCGCTGTCATTTTCTAATGTGAATATATTACTGAGGTAGGGCCTTCTTTTACAAAGCAATGCTTCTCCATTTAGATTATCATATTCCTATTTACCCATTCCAGAATGTTTAGCAACTTTCCTATTCTTGAACCACCACTGCAGAGATACTAATTGGTCTGTAATTTGCTACTTTTTCATTTCATATTTCATTATCCATTTCACATCTGCCCTAATTATCTTCTTGACTATTGGAATATATTTGCTATTACCTTCACTACACTCTTGTTGAACAGGACTCAAGCAGCATTAATATCCTTTCCATTGAGTTCCTCATTCCAGGTTATTGCTGTAATCGGTCTCTGAGCTTTTAAAGTCTCAGATATATCTTTTTCAAATACAAGTCCACATGTGACTGGCCACTCTCCAAATGATCACTGCAAAGTCCCTCTCAACAACAGGTGTAAGATTTGGCACCCCCATTTATAATAGCATCATCTAATGAGATGATAAAATTCAAGACCCTTGATTCTCCTGCACCCTTGTTACATGATGCCTAAGATATCTGTCGCTTAAATAAGCCTGAAATTCACTCTTAACCGCCAGATGCAGTCTCTTTATTCAAGTTTATCTTACCATAATTAGAGTCATTCATAGTGATTATCGTTTCTTAGTAACCAGGCTAATTTGACTAGCTATTTTCTTCTCACATACCTACATATTACCAGATTTATAGCAATATCCAACTAGATATTTCATCCTGTTCACCTCTATCTCACACCCTACTACCTTAAATCTGCTGCCCTTTTGCAAATGCACCTTAGATGGGCACAACTCCTCTACTACCATCACCTCTTTCATTTCTTTCCAGTCTGTCATCATGAAAAATAATCCATTAATCTCTGTTCTTCTCAGGATAACATCCTCATCTAACGATATCTCAATTATTCCAACACTTTTGAGGTGAATAAACTTGATTAATGCAACAATTTCGTTCCCATTATTTCGATTACTACTGTCATTAGTATACAAATATAACAAATAATTTCTGGCTCTAGATGTAATATGGCCATCATTTTTTCATATGCGACTCTTCAATAAAAAGTTTTAAAAAAATAATAATAATGTTCAATTTAATCGAATTATTCCGGTTTTGTGACCACATTTTTATTAAAAAAAAAAGACTGTTTTTTAAAACTAAACAAAAAAACAAACCCCCCACAAATTTCGTTAGTCGTGAGACTAAAATTTTAAGGGGATAAAGAGAACTAACAGTTTAAAGCACAAACTATAAGATATTACGAAAAAACAAGTTCATTTGTTAGTATCATGAACATCAAATAGTTCATTAAAAAAAGACCAACAACAGATCTATACAACCGTTAATGCGTGTTAGCTGGAAACAGCTAACACATTATATTTGATGTCGCGTTCTGTGGTTCATTTTAATTCTGACCGAGGTCTGAACTAGGTAAATTTTTTACAAACGCTGACCAAACTTGATTTAAAATCAAACCTTGATTTTTGTTGAATTGTGTAGGAATTTTAATCATATTTGCTACCTAATAAACTCCTGGTTTTTTCATTCAGTGATGTGGAGATTTCGGAGGATGAAGAGATTTTGATATTTTTTCAAGCGATAGGAAAGTCACTTTTATGATATACTTGTAGAAACGTTTGGCTAATTTATCTGTTATATTTTTGATATAAGAAATAATAACTGCCTTCTTGACGTCTTGTTTATTTAAGTTTCTTGAAGGTGCTGTATTGAGAATTTTCTTAGTTGTCTTAGTTTTGAAACCATTGAGTTGTAGGATCTGTGTTTGGTATTGTATTTCTTCTTTCCTCTTTTCTTCTGTATTGGGGATGCTGTATTGAACTTGAACTTAATTGGTTGATGGACTGAGTCCTTGACTCTTTATCCCTTCATCTGGATTTTAGATTGTGGGTGATGAGATTATTGTGGGTAATTTACCCGCTCATTGTGAGCATTGAGGCTGTATCAGCTTTCTCTTGCGATGGAGGATTACGGTTTTTTATGTTTGAAACGATCTGAGGGCTTGTAGTCCGCTGCCTGTCGAACTAGCTGATTTGGGTGACTGTCCGTGATTGTGAAGAATTTCTCTGCAATGTTTGTCATGTAGGTCTTAATATCTGGAAGATTGGCTTCTTGATGTAACTGGATGTTTCTGATGAACCATGGGGCATTAAATGCCATTCTTAGGCATTTATTCTGTATTATCTGAAGTCTGTTGATGTTGCTTTTAGTCGTGTGACCCCAGGTTGGAGAGGCATAAGTTAGTTGCGGTCTGATTACCGATTTGAAAAGTAAGATTTTGTTGCTTATGCTTAGGAAGCTGTCCTGTTCAAAAGTGGATATAGCTGTGCTATAGTCTGACTTGCCTTAGTGGTAACACTATCCATATGTGACTTGAAGTTTAGACGTCTATCAAGATGAATTCCCAGATATTTGGTAGAATTGCGCCAAGGGATGATTTTACCAAACATTTGTATGCTTGTATTCGGTTCTGCCTTACGTCTGGTGAAAAGTACTGCAGAGCTTTTGTTTGGATTAATTGCGATACGCCACTTGGTGTACCAATCCTCCAATTCATTGACTGCTCTCTGCAGCTTGATTGTGGCCAGGTGTGGACGGAGGGATCTGGCTATAATGATTGTATCGTCGGCATACAGAGCGGTGATAGCTGGAGACAGTTTGTGGAGATCTGCCATGTATATGGAGAAGAGTAGGAGAGATAGTAGAGAGCCTTGAGGTACTCCGGCCGTGATTCTCCTCTCCGTGGATCTGATACCGTTGAGTTTTATTTTAAATTTTCTGTTGTGTAGATATGATTTGATAAGTAGCACTAGTGGCAATGGAATATCAACTTCGTGTAGTTTAAAAATTAGTCCATGATGCCATACTCTATCAAATGCCTGAGTGATGTCTAGAAAAACTGCGCCAGTGTGTTGGTGCCATTCATACCCTTGGGTTATATGTTCGATAACTCTATAAATTTGTAGCGTTGTGGAGTGATATTTCCTAAAGCCGAATTGTTCATCTTGAATTATATGATTGATATCTGTTGCCTCTTGAAGCCGTGTGAGAATAGCACGTTCGGCTATCTTACCTATGCATGAAAGAAGGCTGATTGGTCTGTAATTTACAGGAAACTGTGTATTATTCCCAGGTTTGGGAATTAGGAAAACGTCGGCAATTTTCCATCGTTGTGGGAAATAATTTAGCCGGAAGATGGCATTAATGATGGCTACTAGATGCATAACCCCTTTGCGAGGAAGTAACTTGAGTACCTTATTTGTTATTCCATCTGGACCTGGAGCCTTTTTGTTATTTAGTTTTCTTAAAATCTCATATACTTCTGTTGGTGATACGGATTTGTTATTGGATTGGAATGAGGCATTTTGAGTTATTTTACGCACTTGGGTGTGAATTTTACTTATGAAATTTATATCTGTATTGATATAATTGGGGCTGCATTGTTTTTCTAAACTGTCAGCAAATGCTTCAGCTTTTTCCTCGTCGTTGTAGACAACATTAGATTCACCTTGGATTGGAGGAAATGTAAAATGCTTTGAACGGAGTGATTTCATCATTTTCCATATTGATTGATCCTCTGTGTTTAATTGGAGAATTTTGTTATTCCAGAGTTGGTTACGGTGGTCCTTTAGGGCATATCGAACCTGGTTTGTTGCTCTATTGACTGCTTGTTTATCCGCTGGGTCCATTGTTCTCTGATATTGTCTTCTTAATCTGTTTTTCTCTTGGATAAGACGTTTTATATCCTGTGGAAGTTTATTTGATGGTGTACATTTGGTTATATTTGTTACATGCGTTATAGCTGTCAGCAGTTGTTTTTCAAGAGTCTTCACTGCTTTTTCTACATCTTCAGCAGATGTTATATGCGGTATTGGACCAAGGTTTTCCTGGAAGGCTGAGGGAAGTTGTTTCCAATTTATAAATGCGGTGGTGTTTTCTGTTATATCTTGTATGGTGCCTAGTTGTTATATGATGGGGTTATGATCAGAACTTAAGTCGCTGATTGCTTGTATCTGATAGCTGTGCGCTATGTTTTTTAATATAGCTATATCTAGTACATCAGGACGACCGGTAGCTCCATAATGTGTGTGTTCAGTGGGTCCTATTACTGTTATATTTCTTGAAGTGGTGTAAGAGTTGAGTATTCTTCCATTAATATTTGAGTTTCTGCTATTCCAGACTGAGTGTTTGGCATTAAGATCTCCGGCTATAATCACTGCTCTGCCTGTATTTAGTATCACCTCTAAGTCAGATTCAAGGAGTTTTTTATTTGGGGGGGGGGGGTTGTAGGCTGCATATATCGTAATGCTGCTTGTATTTTCCATATGTATTTCTATTCCTGTAGTTTCCATGTGTTCTGTTTGGGGTTCTGCTATTGAATTATGTTTTATGTTACTTTTCACAAAGATGGTAGTGCCTCCACCTCTAGCAAAGCATCTGTCTGTTCGGTAAGTGCTATAACTATTGATTCTGATTTTGTCACTTGGACGAAGATGTGTTTCATTTATGAGGATGATGTCTGCTTGAGTTTCTGCTGCAAACTCCTGCAGCTCCTGTAATTTGATAGATAAACCATTTGCATTCCATGAAACAATTTGTAATGATTTCGGTTTTCTTTTAGATTTATCCATTAAGAATTTCCATAAAGAGTGATTGTGTATGCCTTAAGATGATATCTTTGGCTTCTTGAGTTGGGTTGGTTTGTTGGAGTTCAGCAAGCATTTCACCTAAGTGGTTTGTTATGTTCAGTAGGATAGGTTTGTTGGTTTGCTGTGACTGCTTTGGTTTTGGGTCTTTTTGGAAGGTTGATCTTGTCACTTCAGCATACGATCTTCCATCCGTTGTGGAGACTATGGTTTGATGGGAAGACGCTTGTTCTTGAAGAGGTTTACTGTTGTTTGAGTTTTTGAGTTGTAATTTTTGGTTTTGAGGAAATGCTATACAGCCCCTATAGTTTGCAGGGTGTGGTCCACCGCAGTTTGCACACTTTGCTGGAAGTGTACGAGGTTTATAGCATTCATTTGATGCATGTTTGCCACCACATTTAACGCAACGAAATTCGGCCTTGCAGCATCGTTGGGCATGCCCAATCTTCTGGCATCTATGGCACTGGGTTGTAATTGATTTATGTTTCAATGCCTCAACTTTTATGACTAGATCACAGATGGTTTGGAGATTGTATATATGATTTTGGTCTTTGCTTATTTCCACTAGAATTAGGGGATAGGGTGTTTTATCAGCTCTCCGCATTCGCTGACTTTAATTGGGCTAAATCCCTTAAGTTGGAGGTCTGCAGTGAGGTCTTCTATTTGTAATGTTTCAGTTACTCCCCTTAACACTACTTTTAAATTTTTTTCACTGTTGAGTGCAAAAGTGTGATATGGCAAGTTGTTGTTGTCTAGAAGTTTGGTCATTTTTCAGTAATCTGATGATGTTTTAGGTTGTATGCGAATCCCTTCTTCTGTGTTTGTGGCTTTAATGAAGGTGATATCTGAAGATTTCAGTGTGGATGCAACGGACGTCCAGTGCTCCTTGGCCCTTAGGACGACTGGCGGTACCCTTTCTTTAATTACATTATCTGGTTCTATCTCCGCTGTTTTGGGTGTATCTGCAGTAGAGGAGATTTTCCTTTTCTTTTTGACTGTTTGAAATTCTGTGTTGGTTTCCACAAACTGCGGAGTATTATCCTGAGATGCAGCATTCTCTGTATTCGTGGAGTGACTTGATTCTGGTTCAGTCAACATACTTCCTTCATTAGAATCATCCATCCTATCTTCTGTGACTGCTGTAGGGGGGAATGCATCTAAGAGCTTTACTTTCCCTGGCCAGTTGTCGCTCAAAAGTTTTCCTAATCTTAGGAATTCTTTGTAAACTTCTTCAAATATGCCTTCATTGAGAGGTTTTGTCATGATTAACAGAAGGCAACAACTCTATTAAAATAAAGTTTGAGAAGTGAGACCTAGAGCCCAATGTAAATATCCCTTAGATCAAGTCGATCTACCAGCAAAGGTAGTAAATGTTTCACAGTAGCAAATATTTTACAAAATAAACTTTTCTTCAGAAAATCAAAACGACTATTTAAATCACTGATCACATATATAAACACTTGGCAACCGCCATTACCCCCTTCTATCACTATTCAATGATCTAACTCAATGGGGATGCTGTATGCTTTATCCATTAAGGTTTTTATGAGGCCTATTTGTTGCTTCGGGTGGTGGTGTAAGGTAATAAGAAGGAATCTTCGTATGTTTGTTGGCTTTCTATAAATGGAGAACGATAATCTGTTTTTTTTTTCTTTCATTTATTTCTATAAGAATGTCTAGGAGAGGAAGTTTTTTATTTTCTTCTAGTTCAGAAGTAACTTTTATGTTAGGATGTAAGTTATAAAAGTCTTTAAATGCAGTCAGTTCTAGTGCTGTTCCTGGCCAATTGATGAAGATATCGTCCACATAGCGGAGCCAAATTTTTGGTTTGATGTGCGAGTTTTGTAGAGAATTATTTTCAAAATTTTCCATATAGAGATTTGCTAGAGCTGCTGATAGGGATGAATCCATTGCTAGTCCTTCTTTTTGTTCCCAGAGTTTGTCTTGGTAAAAGAAGAACGTGTTTTTTATGCATTATTCGTGGAGCTTTGCAAAGTCCAGTGGGAAGAGATTTTCTAGGATGTTTACTGTTTCATTTCTTGAAATATTTATGAAAAGGTTGACAACATCTAAACTCGCTAATATGTCTCAAAGATCAATGTGCATATCTCTTACTTTCTCTATGAAGTCTAGTCTATGCTGTTCTTAATGAACGATAGTGTTTTTCCTATATGTCGTAAAATCAAGTTTGTAAGGTGCTTTGACAGATTTGAGGTGGGAGAGTCCCTTCCATCTACTATCGTTCTTAGTGGTATCTTATGTGCATCAGTAGTGCAATTGGAAAAACGACGGAACGTTGTGCCCTTCAATTGGAAAAGGCCTAAGTTGCAGTCTCATCATAACGGGAGGAATCTTTTTATGGACTTTGTCAATCGAAGGTGAGTTAGTCGAACTTATACGAAGGTAGCAAGGTTATTTCACCCACAAACTCGAGTTTTTCATCCGGCATACAGACATATCAGCCGTTCAGAACACATGCAATTTGGAGACAAAATATAATAGCTGTGGTGGTGGTGATGGGCAGTAGATGGCGTTGATGTAGATGATTGGTAGTAGAGGTTCGGTGTAGTGGTGGAGACGAAGAGTTGCACAATAGGTGTCCTCCCGCGATGAGTCTTCGGACTCCTTGGAGGGGTCACGAATAATAATAATATCTCGTTTATGAATTTTGGGAACTCCATATATTCTAGGACCTAGTGGGTGTTTTGATTGTAAATTTATTTTTATTTCCTCAGACGAATTTGGCATATTCTTTATAAGTTCATTGGTTTTGTTGTGAGTTCGCCAAGTGGGGTCCTTTCTAATGCTGTGTAGCTGTTATTATCTTCAAGAAGGCTTCTCTTTTTTTGTTATAATCTTCTGAGTTTAAAATCAATGTTGCATTGCCTCTATCTGCTTTTATTATGACTATGCTTTTGTCTGATATGAGTTGATTAAGGGCTGCGAATTCTGTTTTTTGTATGGTTTTTGGTAGTAATTTGCAATTTAATAGTAATGCTGTGCTTTCAATGCGGATCAGATCTGCTATATCTCCTGGTACATTTCTTATTCCTTTTTCACTTTGGGCTATGATATCAATTTTCGGAACTTGTCGTGGAGTTACAGCGAAATTAAAGGCTTTCATAAGAAAATTTGTTTCATTTCTCATTAGAACTCTTGAGGAGAGGTTAGTTATTACTTTGGAGTGAATCTGGATGTTTCCCTTGCTTTTCTTTTTCTTTAAGGAGAGAATTGAATTTTTTAATTAGGTTGCGTTTTTTTTTTCTTTTTGGGCACCATTGCAGCTTTATTGTATTTGATAGTGTCTATGTTATTCCATAGTTCGGACGGCAGTGATGTGGCAAGTTCGTTATGTATATTACATGTATCATGGTTAACTTGCACAATTCTGCTATAGTAGCTGCAAATCTTTCTCTCAACATAGATAATTCTGTTATTTTGTATATTCCGCTGGCCTTATTGGATTTGAATGCGTTTTCCATTTTTATGAACTTGGGAATAATTTCATCGTCTCAGCAACGTATTAAAAATATCAAGCGATTGATAATAAAGTTCTGCTTTTTAAGGCGTAATTACTTAAATTGTGAAACTTGAGAACAGTTAAACTCACCTTCAATTTCTATAATCATGCGGAGGTTTCTATGGTTAAGAAGTTCAAAAATCAGGTAATGCCTTTTTGTTCCAGTACAGGGAGTAGGCCAAGCCGTTTTTTTTAGCCCTATCTAACTTTTGGAGACTGAGTGGGCAGTTCAATCTCCACTGGTAGCCAATCAGGGATAGCTGGCCCAAGGCTATTACTAATTAATCAGTACGCAGAGAAGAAGGCGGCTAGTAAGTGCCACCGTCTGGTGGTCCCTAACCCTAACACAATATTTTTAATGTTTGAAAATAGTGGGGTTCAAAGCCCATTTTCTTCAATTTACGGGACGAAAAACCCACGTTTCCGGGAGGAAAACCCACTAGCCCGTGCCAGAGATCGGCTAACTCTGAAACCGGTCGAGAAAAGGCTTAGGAAAAGTTCCTCTAGTCGGCGACTAGATTCGAACTCCTTTCGTCGTGCGATCAAGCGCTGCAGAGTGCAAACGCCACTTCTACTGAGCTACACAAGCCTTGTCGAATTTGCTTTTTAGTATTTGTTTAGTTTTAAAAAAACAGTCTTTTTTTAATAAAAATGTGCTCAAAAAACCGGAATAATTCGATTACGAATAATTATATTCGTAATTATAAGAAATTACGAAAAAACATATTCATTTATTGGTATTATGAACATCATAAAAGTTCGTTTAAAAAAAAAAAAAAACGAATGACAAATCTAGATAGCCGTTAATGCGTGTTAGCTGGAATCAATGCTATTTGATGTCACGTTCTGTGGTTCCCTTTCACTCTGTCCGAAGTCTAAACTGGATAAATTTTTAATAAACGTTGACCAAACTTGATTTAAACTCAAGTGAACTTGTTTTTTCGTAATTTCTTATAGCTTCTGCTTTAAACTGTTAGTTCTCTTTACCACCCTGAAGATGTTAGTCTGGCGACTAACGAAACTCGTCGGGTTTGTTTTTTAGTACTTGCTTAGTTTTAAAAAAACAGTCTTTTTTAATAAAAATGTGGTCACAAAACCTGAATAATTCGATTGAACGTCTTAACCACAGAAACTTCCGCATGATAATAGAAATTCACGGTGAGTTTAATTGGTCTAAAAGTTTCACAATTTGAGATATTACGCATTAAAAAGCAGAACTTTATCAACCTCTTGATATTTTTAATACGTTGCTGAGACGATGAAATTGTTCCCAAGCTCATAAAAATCAAACGCGCATTCAAATCCAATAAGGCCAAAAGAATGTACAAAATAACGGAATTAGCTGTACTGAGAGAAATTATTGCAGCTACTAGAGCAGAATTCTTCAAGATTAACCAAGATACATGTAATATACATAACGAACTTGCCACATCACTGCCGTCCGAACTATGGAATAACATAGACACTATCACATACAATAAAGCTACAATGGTGTCCGAAATGGGGAAAAAAAAACGCAACCTAATTAAAAAATTCAATTCCCTTCTAAAAGAAAAAGGAAAGCAAAGGGAACATCTAGATCACTCCAAAGTAGTAATTAACCTCTCCTCAAGAGTTCTAACGAGAGATGAAACAAATCTTCTTATGAAAGCCTTTAATTTCGCTGTAACGCCAAGACAAGTCCCAAAAAGTGACATCATAGCCAAAATTGAAAAAGGAATAAGAAATGTACCAGGAGATATAGTAGATCTGATTCGCACTGAAAGCACAGTATTACTATTAAATTGCAAATTACCACCAAAAACCCTACAAAAATAAGATTTTGCAGCTCTTAATCAACTCAGATCAGACAAAAGCATAGTCATAATAGAAGCAGACAAAGGCAATGCAACATTGATTTTAAACTCAGAAGATTATAACGAAAAAATGCCTTCTTGAAGATTGCAACACCTACACAGCATTAGACAGAGACTCCACTTGGCGAACTCACAATAAAACCAATGAACTAATGAAGAATATACCAAATAGGTCTGCGGAAATAAAAATAAATAAATAAAAAAATCACCTAACGCCTATTTGTTCCCGTATAGGGAGTAAGCGGGGCTGTTTACCCTATCTAACTTTTGGAGATTGAGTGGACGGCTCAATCTGCACTGGTAGCCAATCAGAGAGATAGCTGGCTCAAGGCTATCACTGATTCATCGGTACGCAGTGAAGAAGGCGGCAAGCTAGTGCCGCCATCTCATGGTCCCTAACCCTAACACAATATTTTTAATGTTTGAAAATAGTGTTGGTTCGACGGTCGATTTTCTTGAGTTTACGGGACGAAAAACCCGAGTTTCCAGGAGAAAAAACCCGTTAGCCCGTGCCAGAGGTCGACTAACTCGGGAACCGGTCGAAAAAAGCTTAGAAAAATTTTCCTCCAGTCGGCGAATAAATTTGAACCACCAAATCCTTTCTTCGTGCGCTCAAGCCATGTAGAGTGCAAACGCCACGTCTACTGAGCTACACAGACAATCGAAACACCCACTAGTTCCTAGAATGTATGGAGTTCCCAAAATTCATAAATGAGATATACCACTAAGACCGATAGTAGACGGAAGGGATTCTCCAACCTCAAATCTGGCAAAGTACCTTACAAACGTAATTTTACCACATATAGGAAAAACATCATCGTACATTAAGAACAGCATAGACTTCATAGAGAAAGTAAAAGATATACACATTGATCTCTGTGACATATTAGCGAGTTTAGATGTGGTCAGCCTTTTCACAAAGATTCCAAGAATGAAATAATAAACATCCTAGAAAATCTCTTCCCACCAGACATTGCAAAGCTCCACGAACAATGCATAAAAAACACGTTCTTCCTTTATCAAGACAAAACTTTGGGAACACAAAGGACTACCAATGGATTCATCCCTCTCAGCAGCTCTAGCAAACCTCTATATGGAAAATTTTGAAAATAATTCTCTACAAAACTCGCACATCAAACCAAAAATTTGGCTCCGCTATGTGGACGTTATCTTCATGAATTGGCCAGGAACAGCAATAGAACTGACTGCGTTTAAAGACTGTGTTAATAACTTACACCCTAACATAGAATTTACTCTGGAACTAGAAGAAAATAAAAAAACTTCCTCTCCTAGACATTCTTATAGAAATAAATGAAAGAAAAAACAGATTATCGTTCTCCATTTATAGAAAGCCAACAAACACATGAAGATTCCTTCTTCCTACTTCACACCATCACCCGAAGGAATAAATAGGCCTCATAAAAACTTAAGGGATAAAGCATGCAGCATCCCCAATACAGAAGAAATGAGGAAAGAAGAAATACAATACCTAACACAGATCCTACAACTCAATGGTTTCAAAACTAAGACAACTAAGAAAATTCTTAATACAGCACCTTCAAGAAACTTAAATAAACAAGACTTCAAGAAAGCAGTTATCCTTCCTTATATCAAGAATGTAACAGATAAATTAGCCAAACTTCTCTACAAGTATAATATAAAAGTGACTTTCCTATAGGCTGACCATACATACTGTTTTGAACGGGATAGTACCGTTTTTTCATATTTTTTAAAGTTTTAAGTTTTATTTTTTAAAGCTTTAAGTCTATCCTTACAATGTCAAAGAGGTGAAACTGAAGTTTTAATGTCGATCTCCAGAAAGAAGTCAAATTTATTAAACTGAAAAAGCTGTGTAGTGATGGGACAAAAGCGGTATGCAAATATTGTAATATTCATTTTGTCACTTCTGCCTCCATGAAGCAGAAGTTACCAAATGAATATATAACGAGAAATATAAGGTTGCTGAAAAGACTGGTTTGAATTAAAGTCATTAGCTCCTTTATGGTGAAACGTGATGGTGATAGCAAAAGAGATAAAATTGCAGTAAGTGAAGCTGTTGTTGCTTATCATACTATGGTTCACTGCCAAAGTTTTCGGCAAAATGACTGCTTGTCGACATTGATCAATAAAATTTATGAACCAAAATTTTCTTCAGCAAGTACCAAATCAGAAAGAATAATTACCAACTTTTTATCATCATATATATTGGGAAAAGTAAAACTTTTTTACTGCCTTACTTTTTCATGAATACAGCATATTTCATAACCTCTGTCCCGTTTTTGCCATCCCAATGTTCCGTTTTTGTGTCAAGGAAATATGGTTAGCCTACTTTCCTACCACTTGAAAAAATATCAAAATCTCTTCATCCTCCACATCACCCAATGAAAAAAACCATGAGTTTATAATATTCACTGTTCCTGTGGCATCTGCTAGGTAGGCCAGTCAGGGAAATCGGGAGAAATCCGCATGAGCGAACACAAAAAGGACGTGCAAAAAAAGAGAGAACATAAGTCTGGCATGGCATTTCACACAGCTTCTACTAGTTATGATGTACTCTGGGACAGAACAGACATGTCCTACTTTGATAAAAACTGTTTCACAAGAAAATTCAAAGAGGCAGCAAATATGATTAAAATTCCTACGCAATCTAATAACAATCAAGGTTTGATTTTAAATCAAGTTTGGTCAGCGTTTATTGAAAATTTACGCAGTTCAGATCTTAGACAGAGTTAAAGTGAACCACAGAAAGCGACATCAAATAGCATTGTTTCCAGCTATCATGCATTAGCGGTTGTGTATAACTGTTATTCGTTTTTTTTAACGAACTTTTTTGGTGTCCATAATACCAACAAATGAACTTGTTTTTTCATAATTTCTTATAGTTTGTGCTTTAAGCTGTTAGTTCTCTTTAACCCCTGAAGATGTTAGTCTGTCGACTAACGAAACCTGTGTGGTTTGTTTTTAAATACTTGTTTAGTTTTAAAAAACAGTCTTTTTTAATAAAAAGGTGGTCACAAAACCGGAATAATTCGATTGAACTTCTTAACCACAGAAACCTCCTCATGATTAACGTTTAATTTAATTTAAACTAATTAAGCTTTAATTTACATTTATTTTATAGATAGTAAATACATTCTCAACTATAAAATAAATTTAAATTAAATAACAGAAACCGCTAAATTGATTTCAAAATAAAACCATTTATTTATTAAATATCTAATTATTAATGGTATAAACCTCTATCCTTCTCTCCGAGTGAGTCTTTGACTCCAGGAGAGTTAATGTAATATTAATATTATGCGACACCTCCAGGAAGTCCAAAGACTAATCGAGGGAGGGCTTCTACTCTACAGCTCTCTTTGTCCACTACTCAATCCATCAACTACAGCAAACCGCAACTATAGTTCGCCGACCGATTTGAGGTCCCTTGACACTTCTGCGCATGTCAGGAAAAGGAGAATCCATTCCGATAATAGGGTAATCAGTCTGTCTTCTGGGATGTAATAATAAACAAACTGAGTTTGTTTATTATTACAGGTCGGAAAATTTAGCTTTTCTTTTACGAACATTGCTGTTTTTAAAGTGTAATATTTTGCTTGTATAACAGTTGGAAAAATGTACGTAGAGTGTTAATACGTGCAAGTACTGCGTTCTACATAAAAAATGTCACTTCGCTCCATGATAAGTTTCCATTTATTCTGGGACTTTTAAAAACAAAATCCGATTTCATGAAGTATTTTCCTTAAAGTTTCTCTTTTCCAAGGAAAATTAATTTTTTCTTTAAGCACAGGAATCAATTTCGGAACAGTTGGCACTCTTTTCTCGACCACGTAAAATTCGTGAATAGCTATTCTTATAACGTCTACATCAAAATCATTCAAAGCTACGGTTTCGATGATTTTCTTTCTCTGGCGCTTTTTTTAGAAGATTTAAATTTTGGCTTACCTTCACCTTTTGATTCCCTACGAATTCTTTTAAAGTCGACCCCGACACGCCTGCAATTAAACTTGCACGTTTTATGACTTGAGAAAAGGGAACAAGAAGACGGCCTTCTGATGATTCTTTTTCGCAGAATGTCAGCACATTATTCAATATTCTTTTGCAAGAGCTACTGAAACGTGTAACAATAGAACTTGTTGACTGTACTGGATCCATCATACAAATTAATAATAAAAAAATAATGCAAAAAGAGAACAACAAAAATCAAGCTATTACTAGTACAGTGACATACAAGAAAGCACGTGATTTCTCATGTTGGCGACCAATTCGTACATCCTTCATTTCTTTCTCCCCTTCAGCATGAATCAACTATTCTTGGCACCAAGCCAAGAAGGGATCTAGAAATGGTAGGCGAACTATACCATCATCTACACTTTTATATAGTGGAACCTGTATTGAATTCATCACTAAAAACACACGTAATAACCACAGTAATGACTATTTAATTCGCAAATATTTCATCCCAAATATCTTGGGACATCATCAGTACAGTAGTTTAAACAATACTAGGAATAATATATAGTTAGGGCGCATGATTACAATGGAATCTCAATATGCGTGCAGTAACGTGTTTTTTTTTTTTCAGTTATATTTAATTTACTTCTATAACAAAAATACAAAATTGTCTAAAATAATCTTTTTATGGAGTTTATATGGACTTTTTCAATTGAAGGTGAGTTAGCCGATCTCATGTGGCAGCAGGGTTTTTTTCTCGGAAACTCGGGTTTTTCATCCCGCATACAGACAAATCGACCCTTCAGAACACACGCATTTTTACAGACAAAAAATTCTAGCGGTGGTGATAGTCTTATATAGTGGAACCTGTATTGAATTCATCACTAAAAACACACGTAATAACCACAGTAATGACTATTTAATTCGCAAATATTTCATCCCAAATATCTTGGGACATCATCAGTACAGTAGTTTAAACAATACTAGGAATAATATATAGTTAGGGCGCATGATTACAATGGAATCTCAATATGCGTGCAGTAACGTGTTTTTTTTTTTAGATGAGGAATGGAAAAGCGGTGGGCCCCAACAGAATTCCAGTGGAGGCATGGAAGGCACTGGGGGAAGAGGGAATTGACCTGCTGTGGGACCTGTTCATGAAAGTTTGCCAACAGGAAAATATACCCGAGGAAAGGAGGGAGAGTACTCTTGTTCCCATCTACAAGGGTAAAGGGGATGCACAAGAATGTAAAAATTACAGAGGAATAAAGTTGATGTCCCACACAATGAAGATCCTAGAAAGGGTTCTTGATGGTAGATTGAGGGAGGAAGTGGAGATACAAAGGAACAATTTGGCTTCATGCCTGGTAGATCAACAACAGATGCTATCTTTGGGTTACGACAGATGATGGAAAAATATCGAGAGAAACAAAGGGAGCTGCATCTGGTATTTATTGATCTGGAGAAAGCATACGATAGAGTGCCAAGGCAAGAAGTCTGGAGGTGTCTGAGGGAGAAGAAGGTACCGGAGAAATATGTCAGGTTGGTGCAGGAAATGTACAGAAATGTGAAGACAAGTGTTCGGACCTGTTTGGGACAGACAGAAAGTTTTCAAGTAACAGTTGGCTTGCATCAAGGGTCAGCATTGTCCGTTTCTGTTTAATATTGTGATGGAGGTGGTAACAGAGGAGGTGAGAGAAGATGCACCCTGGACAATGATGTATGCAGATGACATCTTGCTGTGTGTAGATTCAAGAGAAGAAGCGGAAACTAAACTGGAAAGATGGAGAAAAGTACTGGAAGAGAGAGGTATGAGACTGAGCAGAAGTAAGACAGAGTATATGTGTTGCGCAGTGGGCGGTGGCCAGGAGACAGACCTGGAGCTGGAAGGAAATGTCATCAGGAAGGTGAGAGACTTTAGATACTTAGGTTCGACAGTGGAAGAAGATGGAGGAGGTGAGAAGGAAGTGGGATGCAGGATACAAGCAGGTTGGAGGAACTGGAGGGAAATGGCTGGAGTGTTATGCGATAAGAGGGTGCCGATCAATCTGAAAGGCAAAATTTATAGGACAGTAGTGAGGCCAGCTATGACATATGCTATAGAAACTGTGGCCCTGAGGAAAAATAACATCAGCAGGATGGAAGTAGCAGAGATGAGAATGCTTAGGTGGATGTGCGGTGTGACCAGAAAGGATCATCTGAGAAATGACTATGTCAGGGGAACAGTGAAAGTTACGAACTTAGGAGCGAAAATACAGGAGGCAAGGTTGAGATGGTTTGGTCATGTGATGAGGAGGGAGGACGAATATGTGGGAAGAAGGGTCATGCAGATGGATGTGCAAGGAAGGCGGAAGCGTGGGCGGCCAAAGAAGAGATGGAGGGAGCTGGTAGAAGAGGACTTGAAGATGAAGAACTTGGATGTGGTGACAGCCCAAGACAGGAAGGTGTGGAGGAGACTCATAACAAACAGTTACCCCACTTAAGTGGGAGAAGCTGCAGAAGAAGAAGAAGAAGAAGAAGAAGAAGAAGTGATAGTCGTTGTGGGAAGTAGATGGCGTTGATGTAGGTGATTGTTAGTACAGGTTCTGCGTAGTAGTGGAGACGAAGAGTTGTACAGTAGGTGTCCTCCCGCGATGAGTCTTC
Source organism: Typopeltis vanoorti (assembly GCF_054136105.1). Taxonomy (NCBI): domain Eukaryota; kingdom Metazoa; phylum Arthropoda; class Arachnida; order Uropygi; family Thelyphonidae; genus Typopeltis; species Typopeltis vanoorti. The sequence goes on from NC_143555.1 coordinate 36,371,028, forward strand.
GGACTCCTTGGAGGTGTCACAAATAATACAGGGTGTTCGGGATAAATTTGACATATTTATAATTAATTATATTTTTCCGTAAGTTACATGTATTAACACACACTTCTCTTCATTTAAAAGTTTGGACCCTTCTTCATTCATATACAAGATGTCAGAAAGGATGGATAGCTGGAACCCACCTGAATCATGGAAGAGAATAACTTGTATCATGATGATTCGTGCCCGCCATCAAAATAAGGATATTACGACTGCTGCCCAATGCTCCCTGAATACAGTAAAAACAATCAGGAATGAACTAGAGACTTGCAATGGTGACTACGAGGATGTAGCAAGAAGAAAGATCCCTAGCAGACGATCTGATTGCGTTCGTACAGCAGAATTCCTCGCAAATCTGCAGGAACAGGTGTTGAAGAACCCTGGCATTGGAATTCGGGCTTTGTTCGTGGAGTTGCTAACTGTAGTCAAGCCCTGGATAACAAGGGTAGCCAATGGTAGGCCGTATGTATGGCAGCAGGATTCGGCCCCTTGCCACACCTCTGGGAAAAGTCAAAAATGGTTGTCTGAAAATTTCTACGACTTCACCAGTCCAAATGTTTGGCCTCCAAACTCCCCAGACCTTAACCCCATGGATTATTTTGTATGGGGCGCAGTTGAAAAAGACACCAATCGCACTTCCAGTAATACAAAAGCCCAGTTAATGGATAAAATTAAAACAGTTTTTGCGGCCCTTCCCAGGGAGACTGTAGCATCAGCTTGTTCGAGGTTCCGAAGCAGAATTGAAGCTGTGATCGATGCTAATGGTGGTTATTTTGAGTAAATCTTGTTGATAGTGTTGTAATTAACTCTGCCTGTAATGTTTTTTTGTCAATTCATTAAATGTAATAGATACAAAGAAGATTTTCTTTTTCCTTACGAAACTGTCAAATTTATCCCGAACACCCTGTATATATATATATATTTTTTTTTTTTTAATTTTATTTTCAATTTTTTGTTCAGTTATATTTAATTTACTTCTACAACATGTTACTACACGCTTATTGAGATTCCATTGTAATTATACGCCCTAACTGTATGTTATTCCTAGTATTGTTTAAACTACTGTACTAATGTTGTCCGAAGATACTTGGGATGAAATATTTACGAATTAAATAGTCATTACTGTGGTTATCAGGTGTGTTTTTAGTGATCATCTACACTAGCGTCATCTACTGCCCACCACCACCATCACTATATATAATAATGACTTCACTAATGTAATATAATAGTATAATATAATACGCAAATAATTTTAAATTATTATTCTTATTATATTATTTAAATAAAAATGAATAAGTTTTTGACCGTTTGATTGTTGTAAAATATTCGAATAAATTTTTAACTCTGCCTCCTCTGTTTTTACCAGTTCGTGCCATGTAGTAAATCCTAATTTATGGGTTGTGCATGTTATTTTCAACGATTGTTTAATCTCTCGTAGCGTTCGTGTGTTGTGTGATATGTAGGGTATTTCCCCCCCCCTCCCCTTTTAGCTGAATATTAAGTTTAATCACGTTTCCTTCTGTGTAGTACCCGATATGATACCCGAGTTACCGCACAGCTGTAACTCGGGTATCATACAAAAGATGAAAGAAACTTAAGAATTTATGCACTTGTGTACTGTGATTGCATTGTACGAAGTGGCGGTATGTAGTTAGTGAACTGGACATCATACCAGGCAAGGAGTTCGTGGGCATATTATATTAAAGCTGGTAAATGCCACCCGTGGTACTAAATCTGCAATAAGGACACAGGAGTGAGAATCAGTTGTTATTTTATACTTTATAAGCTTTAATCAGATTGTTACTTGAATTTTGGGGGAATTTGAAATGTTACAGATAATGTGCATAAATAGGTGACTACGATATCTAGATTATGGGCTGTGAACTACGATGATAGGTTGAAGACGTGGATTGCACAGTTTGATGAATTGAGAGGTAGCATGATAGAAATGTGATATGGTGAAAGGATTAAAAAAAGTAAACCTAGAGGACAATGAAAGTATCTTTATTATTATTATCATTCCTGACACCTCCAAGGAGTCCGAAGATTCATCGCGGGAGGATACCTACAACTGTCTCAATCACTACATCGAACTTCTACTACGAATCAGCTCATCAAATCACTTGGTTGCTGAAGAATACGTTGACAAGCAGAGACAAGCAAGTTATTGTTCCTCTGTATCGAGCCTTGATAAGACCCCATCTCGACTATTGTGCCCAGATTTGGTCACCTAGGTTTCTTCTTGATGGGGAGGAGGTGGAGAGGATCCAGAGGTGAGTGACCAAGATGATAGCAGGTCTGTGGAATGAACCGTATGAGAACAGGTTGAGGATTTGTGGGTTGCAAAAATTGGTTGATAGGCGGAGGAGGGGAGATATGATTGAGACATTCAAATTACTGAAGGGTTTCTATAAAATTAATTCAGAAGATATTTTTGAGAACAGGGCTGGTTGTGGGAGGACTAGGGGACATCCATGGAAACTGGGCAAAAGTGTGGTTAGTAAAGGTGTTACAGCTGGGTTCTTTACTTTTAGAGTAGTGAATGAGTGGAATGCGCTCCCAGAGTCTGTGGTGGATGCTGTGACAGTGAATGAGTTTAAGGCAACGTATGATAGATACTGTATGAATGTTGAATAGTTGTGATGAATATGATTTGGGGCCTCCCTCGATGAGTCTAATGACTCCCTGGAGTTGCCCGTAATAATAGTAATAATAATAATAGTAATCATCTCCATCAACGACATCTATCGCCCACCACAACTAGTATTTTTTGTCTGTAAATTGTGTGTGTCCTGAAGGGCCGATTTGTCCGATCTAATCCCAACTCTTTTGCTGACCATACTTATGGTCTGCAAAGGAGTAAAATTTTTTTTTCATGGTAGGTTGTAAATGATATTGGAATACATTCTCTGAATTCGTAATGACTCTACTAATGTTCATTAAATTTGAAGAAAGCTATAATAGTTCCTAGAAAAATATAATGTGGGAGACTTATTGTGCTAGGCTGAAAATTGCATGGAGACTTGACAAGAATAATTGGTACATATGTTAAGCTATGATGTTTATAGGTAATCCAGAAATACTTAATGAAAATATTTTTAGATTAAAGCTACAGAATTAATTGATGTATCTGTGGTATTCATTACTAGCCAAAGGTGATTCTCTCCTTTTTCTCAGTTATGTTAGTATAGTGGCTGAGACAACACAATCACCAAAAGTATTAGGTGAGTGCCCTGATGACAGATAGAGAAATTTCCTGGAGTTGGCCGAGACACCTAACATGGTAAATTTGCAGTGAAACAGTATTAACCTGTTTGTTGCATTAAAAGTACAAAGACATTGTGCTAGACTGAAAATTGCATTGAGGCTTGACAAGAATAATAGGTACATATGTTAAGGTATGATGTTTATAGGTAATCCAGAAATACTTAATGAAAATATTTTTAGATTAAAGCTACAGAATTAATTGATGTATCTGTGGTATTCATTACTAGCCAAAGGTGATTCTCTCCTTTTTCTCAGTTATGTTAGTGTAGTGGCTGAGACAACACAATCACCAAAAGTATTAGGTGAGTGCCCTGATGACAGATAGAGAAATTTCCTGGAGTTGGCCGAGACACCTAACATGGTAAATTTGCAGTGAAACAGTATTAATCTGTTTGTTGCATTAAAAGTACAAAGACATTGTGCTAGACTGAAAATTGCATTGAGGCTTGACAAGAATAATAGGTACATATGTTAAGGTATGATGTTTATAGGTAAACCAGAAATACTTCATGAAAATATTTTTATATTAAAGCTACAGAATTAATTGATGTATCTGTGGTATTCATTATTACTAGCCAAAGGTGATTCTCTCCTTTTTCTCAGTTATGTTAGTATAGTGGCTGAGACAACACAATCACCAAAAGTATTAGGTGAGTGCCCTGATGACAGA